>NW_026020173.1:2980654-3224732 GCF_900185275.1 Solanum verrucosum
CTATGAGTTAAGCCAGGCCAAGGGTTCGCTTGGGGCCAGCAATGGTTCTCGAGTTCCATTCCCGCCCAGGGTGTAGGCTCGGGGTGTGACATTTATACATAATGTTATAACGTTACAGTATTCTGATAATTTGACGAGACCGTCAAGTACACTAGTGAGTCCAATAAAAATCAAGTCTAATCGTATGGCCGTTTAATTTAGGGATGGTAGAATGTATATAGATTTTACGCTTACCAATTCTAGCTATGGATTTAGTCTCAACATTTAAAATCTAGATAACTCACCTAATTCTTTGAACCAAACAACTTACACTCTTATCACGCCACCACAAAACTCCCTAAATTACTTGAAATCGTATTCCAAGCAGATAAACTCCCTAGGTTACTCATCATTTGTATACACAGCCAAACATAAACATAAATCATACAATGAATTAACAAAAATATATTTTATTATATTCTTGGTAACATTAACAAATGTTTATGTACAATTTCATATTTTTTTCTTTTGTCCTATATATACTAAACTATCGTACATGTTTTTGGTACCTAGGATATGCAATGTGTGCCAAATCCATGAGAATAAGTTGGTCCAAGGAAAGTGGAGGACGAAGTAGTATTAATAGGTCTTCATCTAGTTGCATTCTTCCAAATTTCGCCAAGTGACCCGCAAAACAATTTCCTTGCCTTAAAGTATGCATCATAGAGATCCCAAGTTCGGACAGAAGACGTCGGCACTCTTCTATCACGTCGTGATCGAGGTGATTGTCGACGGCACCTCCTTTACTCATGAGCATCAATGCTTCATTCGAGTCTGTCTCGATATTGACTTTCTTCAAGTTGAAGTTCTTCGTCAGGGTCGACCCACCATGTATAGCCCACAATTTCATCGTGAGGCATGACATTATTACCACACCTAATCGGCCCACGAATCCTCCTAGCCACCTAACCTTATCTTCTCTTGCAATGCCTATATATCCCGTTAATCCTGAATTTTGCATAAAAATTTCAGTATCTGGACGGAGGGAATGACCAACTAATGTACCTAGGGGCATCTCATTATCTAACATGTCTAACTATGGATTGAACATGATAATGAACATTAGATACGTATCCAATAATGGACGGTCGAACACGGTGAACATTAGTAACGTATCCAATAATAGGAAACTGGAGATAGCGATAATTATTGGCAAGAGCTTATTAAATGTAAACAAGGAAAAGGACATAATAGACTAAAATAGACGGTATTACTGTGAATTTTAATAGCTCAGTTGATTGACTATCTAAAAATTTTGTCAGGTTGGTGAGAGTTCGATTCTCCACATTGCAATCCCCTCCATTGTTTCCCTTATCAATAATAATTTTAAAAATGATATTAAAATAAATCATCCAAACATGAAAACATATCAATCAACAATATGAGAGAAAATAAATAGTGTAACCCAATTTTACTAGTATTTAGATAGTTTCATACAAGTTTCCCTATATCTTCATCTATTTTCCTTTTTTTGTACCAATTTATGATGAAAAGACCTCTCATATTTAGTGCTTTTTTATATCTAAACTACACAGTAAATGGATAGAGTATTTTTTAAAAAAAAGTGAAAATGAGGTTTCAAAATGGAAAGAACATACCGATTCATAGAAAAAATACTGAGAGTTTGAAAAAGATTGTTAGGGTTTGTAGGATGAATAGGATAGAAAGAGGAGAGTTGGGGGGGACCAAAGGAAATAGAAATGTATTAGGGTTTAGAAAAGAGTTGTGAGGGTCAAATATATAGTAAATAGGTGATGTGTTGGTCGCCTGATTAAATTGAATGAACAAGGGAGATTAAGAAGATCAAATTTGTTATTCACTCAATTAAACTAGACAACCTACACTTCTCTCCATCACTATTTATTTAATTCTCACAAGTATTTTCCAAACTCTAATCCATTTTTATTTCCTCCATTCGCCCCAACTCATTTCTATGTCTCTCTTTCATCTACAAACCTTAACCCTCTTCAATCCCTATTATTTCTTATGTGAATCACTATATTCTTTTCATATTTTGAACAACTTGTTGACTTTTTTCCTTTATCCATTTACTATACAGCTTGGATAAAAACATGATGATCTGAGAGGACTTTTTATCATAAATCGGTCCAATAAAGAAAGGGGATGAGGAAATCGCAAAATATGGATGAAACTATTAAATACTAGTAAAACGGGGTAATACCATCTATTTCTGCTTTAAATATGGATAGAATTGTTTCCATCCTTGCATAATATATATTTTAATACTATTTATTATCATTATCATTATCATTATTATTATTATTATTATTATTATTATCATTATTATCATTATTATTATTATTATTATTATTATTATTATTATTATTATTATTAATTATTATTATTATTATTATTATTATTACCATCATTATTATTATTATTATTATTATTATTATCATTATTATTATTATTATTATTATTATTATTATTATTATTATTATTGTTATTATCATTATTATTATCATTATTATACTTATTATTATTATTATTATTATTATTATTATTATTATTATCATTATTATCATTATAATTATTATTATTCTTATTATTATTATCATTATTATTATCATTATTATTATTATTATTATTATTATTATTATTATTATTATTATCATTATTATCATTATTATCATTATAATTATTATTATTGTTATTATTATTATTATTATTATTGTTATTATTATTATTATTATCATTATTATTATTATTATTATTAGTATTATTATTATCATTACTATTATCATCATTATTATTATTTTTTTTATTATCATTATCATTATCATTATCATTATTATTATTA
The DNA here is from genome assembly GCF_900185275.1 of Solanum verrucosum. Classification (NCBI taxonomy): domain Eukaryota; kingdom Viridiplantae; phylum Streptophyta; class Magnoliopsida; order Solanales; family Solanaceae; genus Solanum; species Solanum verrucosum. The sequence goes on from NW_026020173.1 coordinate 2,983,515, forward strand.
TTATTATTATTATTATTATTATTATTATTATCATTATTATCATTATTATTATTATTATTATTATTATTATCATTATTATTATTATTATTATCATTATTATTATTATTATCATTATTATTATCATTATCATTATTACTATCATTTTCATTATCATTATCATTATCATTATTATTATTATTATTATTATTATTATTATTATTATTATTATTATTATTATTATTATTATTATTATTATTATTATTACTATTATTAGTGAAAAGGGAATTGATGGAGTAGATGACAAAGTGGGGAATCGAATTCTTAGCAACAAAGCAAAAAATTGGGTAGTCAACCACTGAGCTGCTAAAATTCCCCTTAATACTGTATATTTTAGTCTCTTTCATATTATATGCTCTCATTTCCTTGTTTGTTTTGAACAATCTCTATATTTAATCTCAAATCTAAGAATCCTAATTTAAAATCTCTACAGTCTTTATTTTTCCATTCCAACCCTCACCACCCCAAAGACACTTCTTACCCTAATTTAGTTTTCCATTTTTTGTCTTGATATTTTATATCTAATAGATAATCCATCTAGTTTAAGAAATTTGGTGAAATTTTCTTTTAGTTTATTCAATCCTAATTCTGGTTAAGTGTAGAATGCGTTTATAAATGCAACCTTCCCCAATCTAAGACTTGACTTCAAAATTGATCTTGACAACTGTACCAAGTCCAAACCCTACACTCGACTAGGGATCGTGATTCCCCGTTCCTAACCATGATCCACATATTAGAGACTCTATATTCGACTCTTGAGTCCCAATTCTTCATCATGAACCTGACTTGGGATTTGAGTACTTGACTCCTAGTTGATATCCGACCTCGACCCTAACCCGATACTAAGTCAACCTCAATGCCAGATCTTGCTTTGAGTTTGGGTCTTTAATCTCAGCTCGGGACTAGGGTCAAAATTAAGTCTCGGGTCAACGTCGGATCTTGGGTTAGGGCATGATCGGTTTGAGGATCTACTTGTAGAAAGGGTCGTGGTTAGGGATAAGGGTTAGGGATTGGGGCCTTGGTCTGGGTTAAAGGGTGGGGTATGGGTCTAACATTAAAGTATTTATCTAATTTTACCAACTTGTTTTTGAGATAATATTTTCTTCTTAGTAACCAAACATAAACATAACATGATATTTAGGTCTCAACCTTTACTAGCACATCATACAAAATACCTATTGTACGCTTCACAGTGCTATCATCCATAAGTAGCACTATTATAGTCAGTTTTGGGGGATCTTAAGCCAAATTATCTGAACACAACAAGCGACATTAAGCATATACTTTCTCTCTGATCACATCATATCTTAGGAAAGTTGAACGTCCCAATAGTACATAGAATAGTGAAAGCCGCAATAACTTCTTTCTTTTGGACAAGAGAACAAGATGCTATTGCAATGCAGTGGTGTAAGTTGTAGTCAACTCAAAACATGCAGATATCTTCTTGGTAATTAACCATATCTTTCATAAAACTAGGATATCCTAGCATCTTCTCAAGTGATTCCACAAATGGGATGTGACATCAGGGAACCTCTTACAATAGTATCAACAACTTTCTTAGAGCAGAGTTCAGACCTTTAGAAAGTTTTCAACTAGTTTTCATCGACTAGCTTGTGGTTCCAGCACTATTTTAGCTTCTAGTTGAATCTCAGCCAAGCTTCATGCAATGCTTCTCCCCTTGCTTATTGATATTATTTATATCATCACACAACTACAACATCATAGACGGTGGAAAGAATCTCTCAAGAAAAATAACTTTTAGCTTTCCACAATTTGGAATGGAGTCATTTTGAAGTTAAAGTTACCAAAATGTTGCTTCATCAGTTAGTGAGAAATGGAACAACATTAGCCTTATAACATTCTGACTTGTACAGGCCTGTAGGCTTTGCATATCCAAAAAGTTGATCAAATGGAGGTTTGGATCATCTCCAAAATCTCTTCCAAACAGACCCTTCATGTTCAATAATTGTATCATTGTGCTAGTGATGTCAAAACATAGCACTAGGTGTAAGTGGATGAGGGAATATGGCACTTATGGCACCTACTCCACCACAATGAATATCATCCTCTCTTCCTTTTGGATTATGTATCATGATGTCCTTGAGCAGCATTAGCAACAGCTGCCTCGTCAGCCAGTTGTGTCTATTTTGTGAATCTTGCATCTTCATCTTCATAGTCAGTCTCAGCTTGTTATCGGTTTTGCAGAGCACTCATCCTTGTCAGTGGCAGTTAAAGATCATGGTTTATAGAACTTAAAAAAACTTTGGGTGGAACCATGATCCACCTTGAGTTTCATCCTCAAGACATGGCGCTTATCTTTTTTTTTTGTACTACTTCTCCTGTTTTGCCTAATCCATATAAGTTTGTGAGTTCTCAAAGATTTGGGTTTATGTCCCTCTCTAAATGTATTTATTAGTTGTGATTAATATACAATGTAGGGGTCATCTCGGGGATAATTACCCTAGATGAATGGATTAAAAGAAAACAAAATTCACCTGAAACTATAAATGAGAATAGAAGCACATGCAAGTATTTGCAGCAAATATTGGATAAAGTTACGAAGAGAATGTCCACTGATATGAACTCTCCTAGTGTTTTAGACAAAACAATAATTCAGCTTACAGGTTTTAGTTTAGCTCTATCAAATTTAATGGATTACATGTAAGAAGACAGATGAATGATACTAATAAGGATTTACAAAGGTCTATGTAATTATTTCATTTGTTGTAAGGAATGGATAGCTTATTCTTTGTAGTACAAGGAATTGGTGAGGCTCTAATTTTTGACATACAATACAAATTCGACCTTAACATTGACTTAGGATCCAATTGGGGTCTACATCAAATCTTGAGTTAACAGTGAGGTAATTGGATCCCAAGTCAGGGTCAGGGGTCAAGAGATAAGAATCAATAGTTGGGTCTAGGGTCTCAAGTCTCACGCTCAGGATTAGGATCTAGGATTCAGGATTCCTCGTTGGGATTTGGGCAAACGGTTTGGAGTTAGGTCCATGGTCACGATCAGGTTCAAAAGTTGGGACTCAGATTAGGGAAGGTTGCATTTATAATAACATTCCAAACTAAAGTAATTAAAAGAACATTTGACCAAATTTCTTTAACAAGATGAATTTTAAGTCACTTATCAAGAAAACTATTGGAATTAGAACAACCAAAAATGGAAATCTAAATTAGGATTACAAGTTTTTTTTTTGGGGGGGGGGGGGGGGTGTATTGGAAAATACAAATTGCAGAAATGTTTAATTAGTATTTTTAGAGTTGAGATTTAACATAGAGTCTTTTAAAGTTAAACAAGGAAATGAGGATACATAATATGGAAGAGACTAAAATAGACGGTATTAAGGGAAATTCTAGTAGATTAGTTGATTGACTATCTAAATATTTGCTTTGTTTATGAGAGTCAGATTCTCCACATTGTAATCTCCTCCATAGTTTCCCTTATCAATAATAAGTAAAAATACGATATTAAAATAAATCATATAAACATGAAAACATACCAATCAGAGTCTGATTCTCCACATTGTAATCTTCTCTATCGTTTCCCTTATCAATAATAAGTAAAAATATGATATTAAAATAAATCATATAAACATGAAAACATACCAATCAACATTCAAAGAGGAAATAAACCGTGTTACCCAATTTTACTAGTATTTAGATAATTTTACACAAGTTTCTCAATATCTTCATCTTTTTTCCTTTTTTGGACCAATTTATGATGAAAAGTCTTCTCAATTCTTCATGTTTGTAATCTAATATTTACAATAAATGGACAGAGGAGAAAAATAATGAAAAGAAAGTTTGAAAATGAAAAGAATATATCGATCACATACAAAATAATGAGAGCTTGAAGGAGGTTGTTAGGGTTTATAGAATGAATGGGAAAGAAAAAGTAGAGTTGGGGGCAACCAAAGGAAATAGAAATGAACTAGCGTTTAGAAAATAGTTTAAGGGTTAAATATATAGTGAAAGGGAAATGTGTGGGTGATCTGGTTAAATTAAATGAATTGCGGAGATTAAAAAGATCAAATGGGTTGGGTTCTGGATTGTTTTGTTTGGCCGCAACCCATTTGATCCATTTAGTCTCTGTTGTTCATTCAATTTAACTGGACGACCCACACTTCTCCGCTTCATTATATTTTTAATTCTCATAACTATTTTCTAAACCCTAATCCATTTCAAGTTCCTTCAATCGCCCCCAACTCTCCTCTTTGTATCTCTTTCATCCTACAAACCTTAACAACCTTCTGCAGGCCCTATTATTTCGTATGTGAATACTATATCATTTTCATAGTTGAACCAATTTTTCAATTTCTTTTTTTCTCCTTTATCCATTTACTGTAAAGTTTGGATTAAAACATAATAATCTGAGAGGACTTTTTCTCATAAATTGGTCCTATAAAAGAAAGGAGATGGGGATATCGCAAAATATGGATGAAACTATTTAAATACTAGTAAAATGGGTAACACTATCTATTTCCTCTTTGAACAAAAATTGATTTGTTTCCTTGTTTGTATGATTTATTTTAATACCATTTATTATTATTATTATTATTATTATTATTATTATTATTGAAAGGGAAAATGATGGATCGATGACAAAGTGGGGATTCGAACTTTTACAACAAGGTAAAAATTTGGATGGTCAACCAATTAAGCTACTAAAATTCCTCTTGATACCATATATTTTAGTATCTTTTATATTAGGTGCCCTCATTTTCTTGTTTATTTTTAACAAGCTCTATGTTTAATCTCAATTCTAAAAATCATAATTTAAAATTTTTGCAATCTCTGTTTTTCCATCCCCATCTCACCACCCCAAAAACACTTGTAACCCTATTTATTTTTCCATTTTTTATTGTCTTGATTTGAATTCTTTCATTGATATATCATATAGAATCCATCTAGTTTAAGAAGTTTAGTGAAATTTTATTTTAATTAATTCAACCTTATTCCTGGTTAAGTGTGGAATGATTTTATAAATGCAGCCTTCCCAAACCTAAGACCTAACTTTAGAATTGATCTTGACAAGATTACCAACTCCCAACCCTAATTAAACTTGACTATGGATCCCGATCCCCCGATCCTAACCCTGAGCCTGAGACTCGAGACCTCAGACTCAACTCTTGACCACTGACCCTGACTTGGGATCTGAGCACTTGACTCCTAACTCGAGATCCAACCTCGACCTTGACCTGATCCTAAGTAAGTGTCGAGACAGATCCTGGTTTGAATTTGGGTCTTTAATCTCAGTCGGGATTATGATAGAAATTAGGTCTTGAGTTAGTGTCAGATCTTGGGTTAGGGCATGATCGTCTTAAGGATAGTTATAGGTAGGGTCGAGGTTAGGGATCAGGGTCTAGGTTTGGGTTAAAGGGTGGGGTACGGGTCTAATGTTAAAGTATTTACCTGATTCTACCTAAATTCTCTTGAGACAATATTTTCTTCTTACTAACCAAACATAAAAAATCCAATAACCTGATATTTAGGTCAGAACCTTCACTAGCACATGATACAAAGTACCTATTATACGCTTCACAGTGTGATCCGCTATAAGTAGCCGCATTGTAGTTAGTTTGGGGGGTCTTAAGCCAACCTATTTGAACACAACAAGCGATGTTAAGTTTGTATTTTCTCCCTTATCACATAATGTCGTAGCAAAGTTGAACGCCAAAATAGTGCATGGAAAAGTGAAAGGCCCAAGATCTTCCTTTTTCTAGGCAAGAGAACAAGATGCTATTGCATGTACTGCATTGGTGCTAGTTGTCATCGGCTCAAAACTTACAGCTCTCTTCTTGGTAATCATATCATCCATAAATTTAGCATATCCTAGAATCTGCTCAAGTGATTCCACAAAATGGATGTGACATCAGGGAACCTCTAACAATAGTATCAACAACTGTCTTAGTTGCAATTTTCAAAGACCTATAGAAAATTTCTAACTATTTTTTATCCTAGCTTATGGTTCGGGCAGTACTGTTTCAGCTTCTTGTTGAATCTCAGCAAGATGTCATGCAATGCTTCTCCCCTTGCTTATTGAAATTATTTATATCATTATACAACTACAACATCCTAGACGGTGGAAAGAATTTCTCAAGAAAAACAACTTTTAGCTCTCCCCAAATTGTAATGGAGTCATAGTGAGAAATGGAACAACATTAGCCTTATAACATTCTGTTTGACTTGCAGAAGCCTGTAGGCTTTGCATATCCCCAAAAAGTTGATCAAATGGTGGTTTAGATAACCTCCAGAAGGTCTGCCTATGGATGAGGGACTAGGGCACCTGTGGCACCATCTCCATCAAAATCAGTATCATTCTTTCTTCCTGATCATCAAAATTTAAAGCTTATGGATTATGTCCCATGTGCCTTGGATTATGATTTCCTTCAGGAGCATTAGTAGTCGCTGCCTCACCAGCCAATTGAGTTTATTCTACCAATCTTGCATCTTCATCTTGACGGTCAGTCTCAGCTTGTTCTCGATTTTGTAGAGCACGCATCTTTGTCAGTGATAGGTTAAGATCATGGTCAATAAAAAGTTAAAAACACTTCGGGTGGAACTATGATCCACCTTGAACTTCTTCCTCAGGACAGGGAGCTCTTTTTGTGCTACTTTTCCTGTTTTCCCTAATCCATGTAAGTTTGTGAGTTCTCATAGGTTTTAGTTTGTGTCCCATTTAAATGTATTTATTAGTTGTTATTAAAACACAAGGTAGGGTCATCTCAGGGGTGGGGGGGGGGGGGTAATTATCCTATATGAAAGAATTAAAAGAAAACAAAATTCACGAGAAACTATAGATGAGAATAGAGGTACACGTAAGTATTTGCAGCAAATATTGGATAAAGTTACGAAGAGTATGTCCACTAATATGAACTCTCCTAATGTTGTAGTGTGAAAGACCCTCCTGGTCTTCATGGGAGAGCTACTAGTGAAAGTCAATGAGGGACAAAACTTTTGGAATAGTGAATTAAAAATTTCAGCTAGGTTAGGCTTAGACGGAATTTGAGTGTGATTAGGTCTAGGACAATTGGAAGAAAGGATTGGGTGAAAGGTCTAAATGAGTTTGTTTTTTCTTATTTCTAAGACGCGGGGATTCCATAGGCCTTTGTAGAAGTGAATTCAGGAAAGTAAAGTTCCTTGATATCGAACTTGGCATGAAACTGTTAGTTTAACACATCAAGTTTCGAAGGTGTGTTGTTGAGAAATTTTTGAATTTCTATCCCATGCAAGCGGCTTTAGCGAGTTAACACCACTATAGAGGTGGACTAAATTCTCATTATAGCAGAAGGTCCAACTACAGTGACACTGCTATAGCGAGATTGGGCCGTTATAGCAAGGTTCTCGCATTTAATGCAAGAAAATTCCCAAAACCACCCATTGTTTGGCAATTTCATTTTGGGGACGAGCAACTGTGACCTAGGGTTTTCTCTTATATTCATCGTAATCATAGTTAAAGGAAATTTAATTACTCCCTTAGCTTGATAATTCAATTCTTAGTCCATAGAATTTATGGGAACTACCTTAGAGGAATGTTTTGGTTGATTTAATTGTGGAAAAACCCCTAGTTTGGGTGAAATAATTGTGAGAATACCTTGGGATATCCCGCACCAGGCGTGGTACCCGAGTCAACGAATAGTAACACAAACACAATCACAATAATGTACAATCACACTAGTAAATACAAATAAGTAAAACACCTTAATTGCTTGATATTGTCAAGAATTTATCATTTCACATCCAAACCAGTATGTTTTCCCCAACGTGCATTGTACAAGTTTTACAATAGAGACAGTTAATATGCACACATTACAAAACTTGAAAAACAACAACCATCACCTACTCTTGGATGACTCTTTAAGAACATTTTTTCCCACTTACAACTCACGACCTACCGATTACCACCCCCAGAATAACACCTAGCAACAATCACAAGATCAACATTATCAAGTTAAGTAGCTTACCACCCTAAACAACCGCAATCCACACATTTGTCCGCCCAAACTCCCAACAATTGACAAAGTATTATGCAAGTAAAGACAAGTCTAACTACTCAGTTAAAATTAGCATACCTGGACGCCAAGCAATTGCTAAAGAACTCTGAACATGAGCTTCTGAGTGAATCCTGACAGACGTAGACCAGAAATCCATAGGTTTGACCCTTGCACTCAAACTCAAATTCCAACGGGATATTTTCTAGCTCCTTAATACATAAGCAATTCATTAGAGTTAGCTATATTTTACTTACGTCTTAGCTGCGACCCATCCGTGCAACAAAACAATCAGCAAAAATACTATTACTATACATGATAAGATTGACCATTATAACATACCAAACTTTTAAATAGAAGGAAAAATATAGAGAAGATTAAGAAAATTGTCTTACCAAGACAACTTGATAAATAATAAATATCAAGCAACAACTCTGTCGTAATCTATATGGACATCCATCTTATCATACTACATAAAGCTCATGAACCAAATAGTGTAATCTTATTAAAAAATAATAATTAATACTACAATAAAGGTTTGAGAATTATGAGTTTTGTATTGATGTGGCGAGGATCATATTTACTAGTTATTTCATCCACAATTGCTTGTATCTCGAGACATTATAATTACTTGAAATTCATGAACTAGAATTGTGAAATGGATTAAAATGTACAATGTCACACTTATTTGTAATGATGTAATTACTTAAAGCTAAAGTAGTTAAACAGATTTCGATATGGCAAGAATAGAAACTTTTTTTAGCTAAGTATCATATTTTTTGTGTTCATCTGTGAAACATAGAAAAAATTGCAACTAATTATTTTTTTTTATAAAGCGGTAGAAAATCAAAGAAAGTTTAATGCATAGAGAGAAGTAAAGATAGGTTTGAATTACAACTCCATTTTGATAACACCCCATCAAATCTCTTGAAAACCAACCAACTTGGAGAATAAGAAATGAAGAATCTATGATGGTCTGCTGAATTCCATCACATATTAATATAAAGGAAACAATGATTCTCATTAAATTCAATTAATTGCTAAAAATTAACACAAGAAAATAAAGAATTTGAAGGGATGAGTTTTATTACATTACAATTGAACTGATAGAATTATTGGGAGAAAAATAAAGAATTTGAGGATCTTCTCGGTATTATCTTAACTGATTAAAGAAAACGGAGATTTTGTTCGATAGCAAAGTGCAGACATAATCATCACCCACAAGAACAAAGTGAAGTTCTAAACCCTTTTTTTTTGTCAGATCGATCTGTCGTTCATGAGTTTCCTTTTCACTTAAATATCTCGAGTTAAATACTCAAATATTTCTTTGGCATGTTGTCAAATGGTTTGTAGGATGAATGGGAGAGAAAGATGAGAGTTGGGGGCAACCAAAGAGAATAAAAATGAATTATGGTTTAGAAAATAATTGTGAGGGTTAAGCAAATAGTTAAGGGGAGATGTGTGGTTCGTTTGGTTAGACTGACTGAACGGCGGAGATTAAAGGGATCTAATGGGTTGGGTTTTGGATTGTTTTGTTGGGCCACAAATTGGATCAATTTAGGGGTTGAAATTGAGTGTGAATTTGGGCTAAAAAATTTCATCATTTAGGAGGATATGACACATATATACAACTGATAGTTATAATTAGCAATAAATAGCCCAACATTAATTAGCATTTAATAGACAAATAAAAATTAGTATTACCTACATAAATCTCATAGTGTAAAGAATAAATTACATCATATCCCCACATTTTTTTCTAATTACAATAATCCCTTAAAATTTGTACCTTCCGGATACATAAGTCACCATCCGGATTTGTCAACATGAAAGTTTAAGAACTCAATGGGATTCCCAGCATCTCGTAGAAAAAGAGTATATAATGTAGATTTTTCAGAAGGGTCTAAATAAGACAAAGAAATTTTTCTATCCCTCAAAAATGTAATAATTTTCCTGACTATTGTATCAATACATTAATTCACCATCCTGATACATTAATTCTAATAAAACAAAAATCTTTCTGTTGCTCTAAAAAGGGAATAAACTTTGATAATTAATTAAATCCCATATATTACGATTATGTTTCTTCTTACTCTCAATCATATAGAGGCAAATCCTAATAGAATGAATAAATTCAAAATTTCAAATTGCTCCCCCTCCTTCACCGAAGAAACCTTTCAGATTTGATTTAAAAACTTTTGTCGAAACTTTGGGTAAGCGATGTGAGTTATGAAGGATACAATAGTGATGGAATTGTTGTTGGACAAACAATATCCTTTTGAATCTTCAAGTTCATCAAAGATCCTTTCAATTTTGATTCAAGATTATCAAAAAAATTGAGATTCAAGATTCTTTCTTCTCCCAGTTCAGCGAAGCTCCTTTCAATTGTGATTCTAAATTGTTGAAAATTTTGAGATTCAAAATTCTTCTTCTAGTTTATTAAAGATCAAAAAATTTGAGAAGATACATCATGATGTAACCACTGATTCCCGTCGTTATAAAAAAACCAACGGGAGAAAATTTTGGCCTGGAAAACTTTTTGGTAGTTTCTTGATATTTCTCAACCTAGTCCAGATTTGGACGAAATCGAAGTCAGTGAGGTCTAGGAAAATCTGGTAACAAACGGGAGATCAAATTATGAATTTGATCATATGAGTAGATAGCTAAGACATTAAGTAACCCGTATAACTTTATGGAATCAAATTCGGGTGAGTAGAACTCCTGAAACTGATCTTAACGTGAACAGGTATTTTCTGAGTGTCGTGGGACAAAGGCGTGTTGTGAAATGGGGGTTTGGAACTCATATTTCGACGATCTATCTCCGCGAACACCACTAGATCGAGATTAGTGCCGCCAATGTGGGGCCGCTATAGCGGGGTAAGGACCACTGTAGCACGACAGACGTGACTTAAGTCGGAAATAAACCCCAAAACCACCATTATTCTACAAGTTTCAACTTTGAAAGCTAAGGAATGAACCCAGGTGTTTTCTTGACAACTTTTCACCATTCTTGAGGCCAAAGGTAAGGTTTTCACTCCTCGAATCCATTTTTCGATCCGTAGAACTTAGTTTCTTAGGTAATTATCTATGGTGGAGGGTTTTGATCTGGGATTTATGGTGGAAGAAACCTTAATTTGGGTATGGGGATCAAGGGTTCGAGCTAGGGTTGATTTGATTGATAATAATCAGGGTAATTAAGTTTTGTTGATTGATCCTCGCATTATTATGATTGTTTGTAGACCAAGAACAAGCAGAAAGAATCCGAAAGGGGAAGAATCAAGTTTCTTAGGGGATTCAAGCCTTGTTCAAGGTAGGTAATGGTTGTGATTTCATGTTGTGTGATATATGTTTGTACTTGCTTCATTATATTGTATGTATGTATGCGAATGTTTCATTATTGATCACGCTAATCGTAAATGAGTATGAACGAATAACTATATGTCATGAATCACCTCTTAATTGTATGATTGTGAGAATGTACATTGTGATTCTGATTTTAGTATGTTGAATGGAGTAGGTGTCACGTTTCGACACACTAACTGGAATCAGATGTCACGTACCGACATAAATATTGGAATGGGTGTCATGATCCGACACACTAACTTGGAATGAGTGCCACGATCCGGTACACTAACTGTTTGGGTATGGGTTCCATGAGAGGACCAATGACTTGTTATACATATGTATATTGTTGAGAAGGTGGAATTGTACATTGATCCTGAAATGATATTGATATTGTATATGTTCGGTGTATGCATGTTTATGATGTTGTAATTAGTTGCTTATATTGCACTTAGTGGGATAGCTGTGTGATCCTACCAATACACTGTGAATGTGTACTAATACTGCACTTGTTCTTTTTTTGTTGAGTACAAGGCATCTTCAAGCGGTTACTGACAGACCTCGTTTAGAAGATCAGTCATCAATCGAATTCAAGGGTGAGTCAGTTCTTCCAGGCTGCCATGAGTTCTCTTTTTGCTCAATCCATCTTATTCGGACTTAGATTAGCACATTAGATATTCGTATGTTTAGTTTGGGTTGTACCCATTTTTCTTTAGACTATGGTTCCTTGTTAGAGTTTTGGTACATTGACCTTCCGGTTCTAGGCATTAATTCCGCAATTGTTTGTTAGACTTTTAAAGTTTATGGGAACTCTACTTTATTTCTACATTTAAACCTTCTTCTGTATCTTTAAATGCATAGTTTTATGGTTAGATGGGTTGTAGTAATGGTTCTCCCACCAGATGGTTAGTATGGGTGCCAATCACGATGGTTTGGGTCGTGATAAAGTTGGTATCAGAGCCTTAGGTTTGTTGAACTCGATGTACCAAAATGAGTCTAGTAGAGTCTTGCGGAACTGTACGAATACATCTATACTTTTCTTTGAGAGGCTATAAGACTTTAGGAAATCTCTCTCTTTCTTTTGTCTCATTTTCTGCTATAACTTGGTTCCAATTGGTATATGGTGATCCAAATTGATATCTAATCTCCTTCACTCTTCTATCTATTGATGGTTAACACTCGCTTCAATGGTGTCAGGCCCGTAGCTCCCGTCAATGAGCCCGCTGAGGAGTCCGCATCAAGAGGTCACGGTCGAGGCAGTGGTAGAGGAAGACCAAGGGGTAGAGGTCATGGAAGGGTAGCACCCACTAGGGGTAAAGCTCCAGTTGAAAATGCTCCCACAAATGAGAATCCTTTTGCGCTTCACGAAGAGATAGAGGAGAATGTGGAAGTTGAGAGTGATGAGGATGTTGGACAAGAGAAAGAGGTGCAGGCTGAGACTACATGTATTCCTCCCCTAGACCCAGTGTTAGCTCAACAGATTATGTCATTCCTGAAAGGATTGGTTGGTCCTGGAGTTCTTCCCACAGTTCAAGCAACTCAAGCTCCCACCAATCCCCCTATAGATATCAATGTACCTAGGGTGAGTGGAACTGGAGGTACTGATGCTTTCTTTCGTCCTTTGTTGGGTCCCATTATGACTAGTAATGAGCATGAGATGTTGACTACGTTTTTTAAATTGAAACCGCCTGTGTTCCATGGTTCTAAGAGTGAGGACGCCTATGAGTTCATCCTAGATTGTTATGAGAGGCTTCATAAGTTGGGAATTGTCCATCAACATAGAGTAGAGTTTGTGACTTTTAAACTTCAGGGAGAGGCTAAGCAGTGGTGGAGAGTTTATGTGGAATGCAGACCTTCAACTTTACCCCAACTCACTTGGACCCAGTTTCATTCTCTGTTCTTGGAAAAGTATGTGCCCAGGACCTTGAGGGATCGTAATAAGGATGAGTTCATGGCTTTGGAGTAAGGTGGTATATATGTGGCTACTTATGAGGCTAAGTTCCATGCTTTGTCTAGATATGCTAAGCAATTGGTTAATTCGGAGGAAGAGAGGATCCGTCTATTTGTTAAGGGGCTGAATTCTGAGTTACAGGTGTTGTCTATACCCATGACTTCTGCAGGAAAAAGTTTTAATGAGGTAACAGATTTTTTGAAGAAAGTGGAGGGGGTAAGGCGAGATGGTCAGGCCAAGGCATTGGCTAAGAAAGCTAAGAATGCAGGTAACTTTCAGGGTTCCTACTCCAGAGGTTCAGGTAGGCCAACACTTGCAGCCCGGCCAATTCAGTTTGTCATGCCCCCTTCTACAGGTAATTACTCGGGAACTCCACCTCAGAATTTGATTCAGGATAGCTAGGGAGTCGCACCTTCGGTGGGCTGCAGGCCATCGTTTGATTGCACTTGTTATAACTGTGGAGAACTTGGGCATATGAGGAGAGATTGTCCTCACCCGCGCATGATGGATTCTGTGCAGCAGTAGACTAGAGCAGTGGTATCCGTGGGAAATGGTAATAATGGTCGAGGACGTTCACAAGGTGGGCGAGGAAGAAATCACCGAGGTCATGGAGGTTGGGGAAATGGTAGCGCAGGCAGAGGTAATGTGCAGCCAGGTAAGGAAATTTCTCGTCAAGATGACAGGGCTCAGTGTTATGTCTTTACAGGCAAGAGCGAGGCAAAGGTGTCTGACGCAGTGATCACAGGTACTATTATTTGGCTAATGTATTATTTGATCCGATTATACTTATTCTTATGTGTCCGGTTGTTTTGCCTCTGAATTTGACATGATTTGTGATATACTTTATTCCCCCATCCATGTTTCTACCGCCGTTGGAGAGTCCGTCATAGTCACCCAAGTCTATCGTGTTTGTCCTATCTTGTTTATGGGTATTCAGACTTGGGGTGATTTAGTGATTTTGGATATGACTGACTTTGCATAATCTTAGGCATGACTTGATTGTCCCCCTATTGTGTTGTGTTTAATTGTAATACTAAGTATGTGACTCTAGAGATCCCCAGTAGGGAAAATTAGAGTGGAAAGGGGTATACAAGCCTGAGCCAGCTAAAATCATATCCTCCATTAGGGCTAGTAAACTGGTGGGGCAGGGTTGTTTGGCTTATTTGACTTATATTTGGGATGTTGAGGTTGAGTTTCCCTCTATTGATTCTATTCATGTGGTGTCATAATTTAGAGAAGTGTTCCCAACTGATTTTTCCGGTATGCCTCCAGATAGAGATATAGATTTATGTATTGATTTGGAGCCTGGTACCTGTCCCATTTACATCCCTCCATATCGTATGGCTCCGGCAGAATTAGGAGAGCTTAAGGTGCAAATCCAAGAGCTCTTTGATAAAGGATTCATCCATCCTAGTGCTTCCCCATGGGGTGCCCCAGTTTTGTTTGTTAAGAAAAAAGATGGTAGCATGAGAATGTGCATAGACTATCGTCAATTGAATAGGGTCACCATTCGAAATAAGTATCCATTGCCTCGGATAGATGATATTTTTGACCAATTACAGGGTGCATCAGTCTTTTCTAAGATTGATTTAAGGTCTGGTTACCATCAGTTAAGGATTAGGCCTGAGGATATACCAAAAACGACATTTAGGACCCGCTATGGGCACTATTAGTGTTTAGTTATGTCGTTTGGGTTGACAAATGCGCCTACAGCTTCCATGAGTTTGATGAATGGGGTGTTCAAACCCTTTCTTGATTCGTTTGTGATAGTGTTTACTGATGATATACTAGTTTATTCGAAAAGTGAGGAAGAGCATGCCATCATCTTCGTATCGTTCTGGGTGTTCTAGGGAAACAAAAGTTGTATGCGAATTTTTCTAAGTGTGAATTTTGGTTGACTTCGGTTGCCTTTTTGGGTCATGTTTCAAAAGAATAGGTAATGGTAGATCCCCAAAAGATTGAAGCGGTTAGGAATTCGATTTGACAAAGTTTTGTGACTGAAATTAGGAGTTTTGTGGGGCTCGCTAGCTACTATCGTCGGTTTGTGAAAAACTTTGCTTCTATTGCCACACACTTGACCAATTTGACCAAAAAGGAGATACCATTTGAATGGACTGAAAATGTGAGAAGTGCTTTCAAAAGCTCAAGACTCTTTTTACCACAGCACCTCTTCTGGCACAAAAGGTAAGGATTTTATTGTTTATTATGGTGCTTCACATTTAGGCTTGGGTGCGGTGTTGATGCAGAATAAGAATGCCATAGCTTATGCATTGCGACAGTTGAAGGTGCATGAGAGGGATTATCCAACACATGATTTAGAGTTGGCAACAGTAGTATTTGCTCTTAAGATCTGGCGGCATTATCTTTATGGTGTCAAGTGTGAGGTGTTTATTGATCATCGCAATCTACAACATGTGTTCACTCAAAAGGATCTAAATTTGAGACTGTGAAGGTGGATGGAGTTACTCAAGGATTATGATATGACCATCCAATACCATCTGGGTAAGGCAAATGTAGTGGCGGATGCATTAAGTCGAAAAGCGGTGAGTATGGGTAGTTTATCTTGCCTGAGTGTATCCAAGCAACCTTTGGCTAAAGAAATTTAACATTTGGAGTCTAAGTTCATACAGTTGGGCATCTTAGAGAAAGGTGGGGTGTTAGCTAGCATTGAAGTAAGGGCCACGTTCATTGAGGAGATCAAGGTCAAACAGTTTGAGGATGAACATTTAAAAAAGCTCAGAAATAAAATAGTGTCAGGCAAAGCACAAGAGACTACTCTTGATGCGGTAGGTGTACTCAATTTGAAAGAAAGGATTTGTGTTCCTAGAGTGGGCGACTTGATTCAGAAGTTATTGGTGGTCTGGCATGAAAAAGGATATAGCGGAGTTTGTGGCTAAATGTCAAAATTGCCAACAAGTAAAGTATGAACACCAAAGACCTGCTGGTTTGCTTCAAAGAATGTCAATTCCGGAATAAAAGTGGGAAAGAATAGCTATGGATTTCGTGGTTGGTCTTCCCAAGACATTGGGAAAGTATGGTTCCATTTGGGTAGTTGTTGACAGATTGACTAAGTCAGCCCATTTTATTTCATTCAGAACAAATTATAATGCTCAGCAATTGGCTAAGGTGTATTTAAAGGACATATTAAGGTTGCACGGGGTGCCCCTTTCTATCATCTCAGACTGTGGTACACAGTTCATATCCAAGTTCTGGGAAAATTGCATGAAGAATTGGGTACTCAACTCACCTTTAGCACAGCCTTCCATCCGAAGACGGATGGACAATCAAAAAGGATCATTCAAGTATTAGAATACATGTTGAGGGTATGTGTGATTGACTTTGGAGGACATTGGGATAAGTTCCTACCTTTATGCGATTTCTCTTATAATAATAGTTACCACTCCAGCATTGATATGGCACCATTTGAGGCACTGTAAGGTAGGGGATGTAGATCACCCATAGGATGGTTTGAGGCAGGAGATGTGAAACCTTTGGGGGTTGATTTAGTGAAGGATGCTCAAGATAAAGTGGGGAGTATTCAAGCTAAGCTTTTAGCAGCCCAAAGTAGGCAGAAGAAGTATGCAAACCATAAGGTAAGGGACATGGCATTTCAGACTGGTGAGAACGTTCTTCTTAAGGTATCACCCATGAAATGAGTGATGAGATTTGGCAAAAAGGGTAAGCTTAGTCCCCGATACATTGGACCATTTGAAGTTCTTGATCGTATAGGTCCAGTGGCGTACAGATTGCCTTTACATCCTAACTTATCGGGAGTTCATCTAGTATTTCATGTGTCCATGTTGAAGAGATATCATGGAGATGGGGATTACATCATAAAACGGGACTCAGTTGTGTTAGACAAGGACCTTCAGTATGAGGAAGAACCGGTTGCAATTCTTGATCGTGATGTCCGGAAGCTGAGGACCAAGGAGATTAAGTTTGTGAAAGTTCAATGGAAGCATCGTTCGGTTGAGAAAGCCACTTGGGAAAATGAAAAGGACATGCGAGACAAGTATCCCCAATTGTTCATCGATTCAGGTACTACGCCACTCTTGTTTTAGCCTTTTTTTCCTAGTTTGTCACTCAGGGACAAGTGATGAGTAAATTGGTATCTATTGTAACGATCGGTCCCCGTCGTTATAGAAAAACCAACGGGAAATTTTTTTGGGCCAGAAAACTTTTTGGTAGTATCTTGAAATTTCCCAAACTAGTCAAGATTTGGATGAAATCGGAGTCAGTGAGGTCTAGGGAAATCTGGTAACAAATGGTAGATCAAATTATGAATTTTATCATATGAGTAGATAGCTAAGACGTTAAGGAACCCGTACGACTTTACGAAATCAAATTCGGGTGAGTAGAACTCCTGAAACTGATCTTAGCGTGAACAGGTATTTTCTGAGTGTCGTGGAATGAAGGTGTGTTGTGAAATGGGGGTTTCAAACTCATATTTCGATGTTATGTCTCCGCATAAGCCGCCAGAGTGGGATTAGTGCCGCTAGGGTAGGGCCGGTGTAGCGGGGGAGGACCGTTGTGGCGGGACAAATGCGACTTAATTCGGAAATAAACCCCAAAAACGTCATTATTTTGCAAGTTTCAACTTTTGAGAGCTAAGGAACGAACCCGGTGTTTTCTTGACAGCTTTTCACCATTCTTGAGGCTAAAGGTAAGGTTTTCACTCCTCGAATTTATTTTTATATTCGTAGAACTTAGTTTCCTGGGTAATATCGATGGGGGAGGGTTTTGATATGGGATTTATGGTGAAAGAAACCCTAATCTGGGTATAGGGATCAAAGGTTTGACCTAGGGTTGATTTGATTGATTATAATTCGGGTAATTATGTCTTGTTGATTTATCCTCGCATTATTATGATTGTTTGTAGACCAAGAACAAGCGAAAAGAGTCCAGAAGGGAAAGAATCAAGTTACTTAGGGGATTCAAGCTTTGTTCGAGGTACGTAATGGTTGTGATTTCATGTTGTGTGATATATGTTTGTACTTGCTTCTTATATTGCAAGTATGTATGTGAATGTTGCATTATTGATCACACAAATCGTAAATGAGTATGAATGAATAACTATATGTCATGAATCACCTCTTAATTGTATGATTGTAAGAATGTACATTGTGATTGTGATTGTGGTATGTTGAATGGAGCGGGTGTCACGTTTCGACACACTAACTGGATCGGATGTCACGTACCAACATAAATATTGGAACAGGTGTCACGATCTAACACACTAACTTGGAACGGGTGCCACGATCCGGTACACTAATTGTTTGAGTATGGGTTCCATGAGAAGACCAATGACTTGTTATACATATTTGTATTGTTGAGAAGGTGGAATTGTACATTGATCCTGAAACGATATTAATATTGTATATGTTCGATGTATGCATGTTTATGATGTTGTAATTGCTTGATTATATTGCACTTAGTGGGATAGCTGTGTGATCCTACCAGTACACTGTGATTGTGTATTGATACTGCACTGGCTCTTTCTTTATTGAGTACAGGGCATCTTCAGACGTTTACTGACATACCTCGTTTAGAAGATTAGTGATAAATCAAATTCAAGGGTGAGTCAGTTCTTCCAGGCTGCCATGAGTTCTCGTTTTACTCAGTCCATCTTATTCAGACTTAGATTAGCACATTAGATATTCATATGTTTAGTTTGGGTTGTACCCATTTTTCCTTAGACTATGGTTCCTTGTTAGAGTTTTGGTACATTGACTTTCAGGTTCTAGGCATTAATTTCGCAATCGTTTGTTAGACTTTTAGAGTTTATGGGAACTCTACTTTATTTCTGCATTTAAACCTGCTTTTGTATCTTTAAATGCGTAGTTTTAAGGTTAGATGGGTTGTAGTAATGGTTCTCCCACCGGAGGGTTAGCATGGGTGCCAATCATGATGGTCTGGGTCGTGACACATGAATATCTTTGTTACTTAGCATTTTACTATTTGTGTATCTTGTTTAAATTGATAAGTATTGTATTTATACTAGATACATTAAATAAATAATTATTGTCCATAAGATGTTAGATTTGAGATCGATACATTACTGTGTGGTAGGTTCTATGTAATTGATACATTTAGTATAAATTCGAATTTATGTATCATATCTAAAAAAAATTAGTGCATGATACATTACTATTTATGTATCTCGTTTAAAATGTAATTGTTGCCCATAAGATGTTAGATTTGAGATCAATACATTACTGTGTGGTAGTTGCTATGTAATTGATACATTTAGTATAAATTCAAATTTACATATCATATCTAAGAAATTAGTGCATGATACATTACTATTCATGTATCTCGTTTAAATTGATAAGTATTGTATTGTTTGCCTTGAAAGTTATGTATAACTTACATAATGTATCATTTTGTAGTTGATAATAATGTATCTGATACAATAAGATTGTGAAAGAAGGATGTATGTAAACTGAAATAAAGTATATTTATAAATGTAGCACAATAAATAAGAATTAAGTTATCAATTGGATACATGAACAAACACAATCCATTAAAGAAATTTGATTATGAAAAACACCAGAGAAAAGAGGAAAATATTAGACTGTATGAAATTTTGGTGAAACTGAAACTAATATTATTATGAGACAATGGGAAGATTAAATAATAATACAAGAATCCTAATCAGTTTCAATGAATGATTAGTTGTTAGAGTCCATAATCAACTCAAATTATGGAAAACTTACAAATATTATATTAATTATTACCAAATAATAACTACTACTATTACTTTTTTTTCTTTCTAATTTACGTTTTAGTGTTGAAAATTTGAAGTTTACTTATTTTATTTTATTATAAATTTTGGAGTATTTTTAAAAATAGGTAAAAGACTCATAAATATTCTTTTTAAACTTTTTTGTCTAAAAATATCCTTAATCTACATAAAAGAGACTGATTTTGAATTTCAAACGTGAATGAGAAAATAACTACCAAGATTTTGTGACTAAAAAAGAACTTCCCAATACGTGGGCTACTAATTGCAAAATTTAATTTTTAAAAACTCTTTTTTGTCCAAAAAAAAAAAAAAAAAGAGGGCTATATGTTGCCAATTAGTAAAATGGGGTGTCATGTTGTGCCATTTTTTCATAATGTAACTAAAAAAAAATTATAAATTGGTAATTGTCTTTAGGGTTATCATTTACAAACCAAAATAAAATAAAATACTACAACGATAATATAAAATAATATTGATAAAATCATAAAAGTATTTTTTTTTAAAATGGCATATAAAGTACTTTATCAAATGAGTTAATTACATGATAATAAATGTATATGTAGTTTTGTAAGAACTAAAAATGCAATGAAAATTTTCAAAAATAGATATAAAAATAACTTAATACAGAGAATATTTTTTAAAATGTAATTCTAGTGATAAAATGCTATGTAAAATTATGATAAATTAACTATAAAGAAATAGGAAATTTGCAACAATTTTGTTTTTCTTGTTGCAAATATATTCAATGTTGTTCCTCAGAGAACTTTTGACAACAAGAATAAAGTAGTTGTTTTTTGTTGGAGTAAATATTGTTAGGAAAACTTTATGTAATAAAAATAAATATATTGTTTCAAATAGCTAATTTACACAACAAAAAAGTCTTTATCATAAATCAAATTTTATTGGTAAAAAGTCACACGGATGTGGCTTATGCGATTATTTAGCAACAAAAAATATTGTTGCAAGAAATTAATATTTATAAGTTGAGTTAGAAAATTAGAGCTCAAATACAAATTAATTGATTCATGGGAAAATGCATATTGTACCCTCTCATATTATATCAGAAATCTTAGTGACACACTTACACTTAATTAGGGTCTTATTATACTTCTTAACTATTTTCAAAATGGAATAATATCATCCTAAATGTTGACGTGGAATTAATAGATAACCAAATGAGTATGCTTTACACGCGCTTCACTTTTACTTTAAGCATTAAATATTTTTATTATTATTAAAATTCATTTTTCTCTTTGGTAATTCTGAATCTTTTTTTCTCTTTACTAATTTTTTGAGTACTTTTCATTTTACACTTTGTTTAGATAGTTATTACATATTGTTTCATAATATATTATATCATATTGCATTGTGTTGTATTGTATTGTATTGTGTTGTATTGTACCTTACTGTATTGTTTTAATGAATACAGTATTTGGATGGATTGTATCGTCATCCGTCATTAAATAATGTCACACATCTATAGCTTGAATGATATACATACAAGAAAGTACGGTACGGGGTAGAACTACTATGAAAATGTAGGATAAAAGATGAAATATGATTGTTAAATAATAGATAAAAACAAAATGAAAAGAAAATATTAAGGTAACAAAGCGATCACACCAAAACGGTCATTACATAAAATAGGTATTTTCTTCATTATCTAACAACTGATTTAAACAATACAATATAATAGAATTCGAAGTGAAGGTATGGTAGCTTCGAAGCTAATTCATCCAAGTTACCGCTAAAAGTTATTTTTGTTGTAGTGTTCACATGATTTTTATAGGTGAAGAGGACGACGAAATATAGCGGATGAATAATGGTGCAGATCTCGGTGAATTGTGCGTCGTTCCCTTTGATTATTTGTTTCTTCCTCAGTGAAAAAAACCAAAACTCTTCCTCATTCCCTGTGCTTTGAAATCCCTATGTTCAGATTGAACAACCCACAATTAATGGCTCCGATTTAAGAATAGAAAAAATCAAAGGTAAGTAAAAATTAAATGGTGAGAATATGTTTTGAAATGCTAGGGTTTTTATTTCTATTGATGCGTGACCACCGGAGAAGATGTCGTAGAGAGTGATTTGAAAATTTTGAAGTATTAAACGAACGGTCGGGGAAGACACCGAAGAAGACGTCGATGAGAGAGATTTGAACTTTTTTTGAGTATTCCCATCGTTTAGTGGAATGGTTTTGTGACGCCTCAACTAAAGACAAGAAGTCCCACATCGGGAAAAACATAGGAGAGATGTTGGGTATATGAGTGAGCAAGTCTTACCAACTAGGACACGTTTTAAAGTCGTGTGTGCCTAGGCCCAGAGCGGACAATATCACTAGCAGGTTGGGCCGTTACAAATGGTATCGGAGTCACTCCTATGTCAGCCTTACCGATGTAGGCTAGAGTTCAACTAAGTTTAGACAAATCCCGGTAAGGCGGGAAAAATCTCAGTGCTGAATCTAGGCAAATCTCATACGGTGGGGCAAATCTCAGTGAAGACATTGAGTCCATAGAGAGGGTGTATGTAACGCTCTAGCTTAAGCCAAAAAGTCTCACATCGGCTAAAACACAAAATGAAGGAGTTAGATGCAATTAATTAACTATGTCCAATTAGAAAATGACATTTGCACCTGTTAATTACTTTTAAAGTTATATTTATAACCTTTAATTTCCTTTAAGAGAGTGTGCACACTCTTTATGCCACGTTAACATTTATGGTATATTTATTTCATTTTAAAATAGTTGAGAGGGGTAATAGGATCTTAATTAAACTTAGGTGTGTAGCTAGGATTTCATGAATAATTTAAGGTAATACTTAGGGATAAGGTACAATTACCCCCTTAGACTATGATCGAAATTTCGGAGACACACCTTAACTAAAAGGTCCTATTATCTCCGCCCCGCCCCCCCCCCCCCCCGAACTCATTTTTTTTATAATTTTGTACACCTTTTTGGCTTACGTGGCACACTTCATGACTCCATGCAGTTGAGGCAGGTGGGAGATATTTTGATGCCACGTAAGCCAAAAACGTGTACAAAATTACAAAAAAAATGAGTTCATGGGAGGTACTAGGACCTTAGCTTAGTTAAGGTGTGTCTCTGAAATTTCGGTCATAGTCTAGGGAGGTATTTTTACCTTATCCCTAATACTTATGCATTATTATCCCATTGATTCATTGGATGCGCTCATTTCAATTGCATTGAATGTTAACTTGGTTTAAGACTGTGCACCGGATATCGGGTTGTATCGGTACCATTTCGGTCCGATAGTATTCGGGACAGAATGGGATACATTGAACCGGTTCACGGAACGGAACGGTATCATGATTTTACTTATACCGGTTCATCCCGGTTCTGGTCCGGTCCCGATAAATTATTTTTAATTAAAATTAAATATAGTATTTGTGTCATTGTTTTATACTTTTATTAGCATTTCTTTTTTGTTTATTCAATTTTTAAAATTACAAACTTAAGTTATTTAAATTACAAGTTATAAGTATAACTTATAAACTTCAAAAGATTCAAATCTTGAAAACTTATAACATAAGCTCAAAAACTTATAAAATTGAACTTTATTAAACCTAACTTACAAACTTATATAAGTAAAAATTAAAAAATTATATCTTTAAAATAAACTAAAGTAAAATTACATTATAAATTTTAAAAGTTAAATATTATAAACTATTAAACTTAGAAAAATAAAAAAATATTCATATTTTCATAATTTAAAATAACTCAAAAGAAAAAAAAAGTTGAAATAGCTATATGTGCCGTCTCGTTTATCCCATCCCATTCCGGTCCATTCCGGTCCGTCCTAGTTTTATTCCGGTATATAGTGGGACGGAACCAAGCCTCCATCCCGGTAATTTCGGTCCGGTTCATCTCGGTACCAGTCAACAACCCGGTCAAACCGTTCCGTTTCGATCCGGTACAGGTTCATTCCGGTCCTGTGGTCCCATTTCGATCCGGTGCCCGCCTTAGTCTTGGTTACATGAGATTTGCTTTGTTAATTGGTTTAGATGGAAATTGTTTGATATACAATTAGTGAGGACTTGATGAAATTAGTCGTTAGATTAGAGCAAGTGATAGTCGAATCCGACTAATTTTTCTTTTAAGGATATGAGCTAGGGATAGTCTATCCACTCAAGCAATATGTATTGTTTTTTATTAGAAAGGGTCTTGGAGTTTGAGAGAATCCAAGGGACATATGTTTGATAGTTCGAGAGAATATTGAACGTAGCCAACAAAAAATGCTATCCATGTGATGACAGATTTGGAATTAGTAAAATTTTGCTTACTCCGTTGAAACCCCATTGCACCGCACACACCCCTAGTAGTCTCCAATCTTTTGTAAAACCCTTTTGCATTATTTCCCAGCTCGTGTTTCATGATATTGATAGTTTCAAATTATTTCCTGAACTCGTGTGTGTGTATTGTGTTTAGAATATTTTGTGCTAGTTTGTATTGAATCTATAATTTGTTTAACTGTAATCCTCATCGCCGGTCCTTGTTGATTCGATCTCGACCTCATGAGTTGGGTATAATTTTTGAAATTAAATTTAGACTTTATCATTATTTTACATACGACCATATATGCCCTAAAAATCAGATATAGTTGAACGTTTATCAAAGGCATATCATGATGTATTGTAGCATATTCTACACATATTGAGGATAAATGTCTATCAAGTATTGAACTGAAATGTGGTCAAAATATGTTCAATATGTGGTCACATGCATATCGATAGAGTCCACTACACTACGACCATTTTTAGTAAAACAATCATATATATCCTTGTAAGTACAATTAACGATCAGTTTTATGCATTGGGAAGTAGACTCAAAGTCCTTTAATTTAATAGATAGTGCATCACGTAACTCTTCATATTGTAGGAGATATCCTAGTTTGAAGTTGAACCTTTTGTGAGCTTATATAAACACTTAAGCAATGCGGAAGCCTTAAACTCAACTGTGATGGACAATGTTAGAGTTCTTACTGTTTATGAAGTCACTCACGGTGCGTAAATCACTTCACAAGACATTTAAACGACTACATTTTGAGAAAATTTACTCTACAAAGAAAATCGATTGTGAAGCAATTCACGATCTGCAAGTCCCTTCGCAAAAAACATCAGAAGTATAATTGATAGAAGACAACCTTGAAAGAACTCCTCCTTAGTTGTAGATACAATCGTACATTCAATTCATTGTTAGTGAATTGTTGCACCACTCTAATCTTGAGAAATGCTTAGCTTATTATATACTTTTTTTGTCATTGGATAAACTGATTAATTGCACTAAAAGTGCATGTCATTGTAATGGCTTCAAAATTGGTTGTTAATAAAGGCAGGAAAGCAATGTCCGAAAAAGTCACAAATGAAACATGGTCAAACATAATTTCAACTATTCATAACGGAAAATGGTCATATCTACCTTTGTATTTTCCCAAAAAGGGTTATATTTGCTATTCGCCATACTTTTTTGATATATTTGTTCTTGTCATTAAACTTAAGCCACATATTTTCCTTTAGACAGTTAAGTCTCAATTTCCACTTTTATCATCCCATGTGGTGCCTTTGTGGCACACCTACATTGATATATATATATATATATATATATATATATATATATATATATGTATTATTTTTAAAATTTCCTTCTAATTTAATTATTATACCCAACTCAATATTATACCCACCCATTTATCATATAATAAAACCCAACTCCTAATATTTCATTATGACTGACTAACATCTTTGACAGAAATAGAGCTATTATGAGTGGATTGAGATTCTCTTACTCCATTTTGCTGTTGAAAGAACTTTTGTTGGACAAACCAGAAGCATTTAGGGGAATAATGTTGTTTTAGTTTCTTCATGTCTTTCATCAATTAGGATTTATAAATGGAGCTAAGGGTCTGACACTGGTATCCTTATAAAACATGACAACTTAAATCATCCATAATCCATAATAATTAAATTAAGAGGATATTTAAAGTAGAATAAATCTCTATATATATATATAGGCGTGCCACGTAGGATGATAAAAGTAGAAACATAAGACTTAACTGTTCAAATATAAATATGTGCATAAATTTAGATAGAAAATACAAATATATCAAGAAGAGTAGTATGATGAAAGTCAAATATAACCATTTTCTGAGAGTATAAGCACAATTATGACCATTTTCCATATTTATACAAAGTCAAAAACAACCTTAATTAAATTTATTACCAAACTCAACTTCAATTTTCGAATATAATTTCTTTAAGAAAAATCTACAATGAAACATAATCAAAACACCCAAAATTTTGGGCGTGTTTGGCATGAAGGAAAAGGTTTTCCTAGAAAATATTTTCTTGGAAAACAAGTGGATTAGAACTTATTTTCTCATGATTGGTTGGTGAGAAGGAAATATTTTTTGAAAATATTTTTTAATGTTTGGTTGGTGAATAAAAAATATTTTTCAAAAAATATCTTTTATTTTTGGCTTGAGACTAAAAAACTCTTTAGGAAAATAATTTTTTATCCGTAAATCAACCCCCATAATTGATCTAGGACATGACCCCGACACCCAAACTAGGACAAGACCAATGACCGTTCCAAAATTTGACCCTGAGATTTGACCCAGGACCTGACCTAGGAAAAAAAAATCAAAAACAATCTTTTATCCGAAAATCAACCCCCATAATTGATCTAGGACCTGACCCCGACACCCAAACTAGGACAAGACCAATGACCGTTCCAAAATTCGACCCTGAGATTTGACCCAGGACCTGACCTAGAAATAAAAAATTCAAAAACAATTTTTTTAAAAAATAATTTGACAGGGTTGCAGGGATGGCGGCTGCAGGGGATGGAGGCGGGGGTGACATAGAAAATGATTATTTTTTTTAATTTGAAAATTTTTCTTTAACAATTTTTTTTTGATGGGGTGGCTTGGGTGGGGGGTTGACGCAAAATATGAAAAAAATTAAATTTGAAATATTTCCCAAAAAAAAATATTTTCCTGGGTGGGGGGGGGGGGGGTGATGTAAAAATGATTTTTTAAAAAATTTGAAATATTTTCTAAAAACATTTTTAAAAAATGACAATGATGGCATGGGTGAGGGGATGGGTTTGGCATAAAAATGAATTTTTAAAGAAATTAGAGATATATTTCAAAAAACAATTAAAAAAAAAAATTGACGGGGTGGCCTGGGTGGGGGGAGAGGTACGGGGTGGCGTAAAAATGAAAAAAAAATTGAAATATTTCTCAAATACAATTTTTTCTTAATTTTTTTTTTTTTGACCGAAAGAACCTGAGTGGAGGTGGCGGGGGAGGGGGAGGGGTAAGGGGTAAGGAGTGACGTAAAAATGAAATTTTTTTTGAATATTTTTCAAAAACAATTTCTTTAAAAGAAAAAAATTGATAGGAATGACCTAGGTGGGGTAGGGAGAGAGTAGGAGTGGGGATGGCGTAAAAAATGTTTTTTTAAAAAATTTGAAATATTTCCCAAAAGAAATTGATGGGGTGGTGGGGGAAGGGGGTGGCCTTTTTTTTTTGGGGGGAGGGGGGGGGGAGGTGCGGGGAGTGACGTAAAAAATTTTAAAAAATTAAATGTGAAATATTTTTCAAAAGCAAATTTTTTTTGGGTAGGGATTGGATGAGGTAAAAAAAATCTTATATTTTAATTATTTTTCAAAACTAATTTTAATTTTTTTTTAATTGTTTTTTGTTTGGGGGAAGGCTGGAAGAATTTTTATTTGGAAGAGACGTCATTTTCTTTATATTTTGAGGAAAATGAATAGATTTGCAAAACATTTTCTAAATATTTAAGCAAAAAGGCTATACCAAAGACACTTTCAAGTGTAATGGTTGGGCAAGAAAAGGAGAAAACGTTGTAAAGGTCAAAAGAGTAGTCAAAGAGGGTCATAAAAATGTTACAACAAATAAAAGATGCCTATCTAATTTAGAGTCGGATGAGTGTTCAATTTTGTTAGAATGTTGATTTTACATAGAGAGCAATAAAAGTTTATTCAATGGTGACAAAACATGTTAGGTAAGTCACCGGGTAAATGTGGGAGAGTCAGATTCACCTCAGTTTTCCCAGAAACGCCAAAAACTATTTGATTATATGAATCTAGTTCCATATTTTCCGGTACCAGCTCATTTACTTAGTCTCCTAGTCCTTAATTCTCTCAAATTTTGGAGGCCAAGAAGCTTATGAGGTTGGCCGCCCAAGGCTTATAAGGCGTTTTTGGGTGGAAGGCCTTTTACTCACTACCGGTCGTAGGGTCTATGTGCCTAAGTTCAGGTCCATCAAGCGGCGAATCATTAAGGAAAGTTGTTGACACCCAATTTTGGACATCCACAATATAGATTAATCATCGAGCTTCTTCAATTTTAAACGATTTAAAATAATTAGTTTATAAAAAATAAAGTTAAAAAAAAAAAAAATATATATATATATATATATATATAGTTTGCAAGTTTTTTTTAAATAGTTTTGTCACTTTTTATAAATTTTAGATAATATATAGGTTTTACATAAATATGTATATAATTACCATATTTTATTAATATCCAAAAATCGTCTAAAAAAAAAGTGTGTTTTAATTAAATATTCAATTAAATCAATTTGGTTTAAAGTATACTTATAAATTCTTTAGTTCATTAGTTTAATTATTCTTATTTTATGAAAATTGCATTTTATTAATTTACGTTCTTTAAGCTTTGGCTGTAGTTTAAGTTAATTAGTTTATAATCGGATTAATTATTTTATTTCGTTAATATTAAGAAGCTCGTTAATTAATTTATATCAATTCATCTTATTTAGTTTTAGCCAAATTCACCAATTAAATTTAATTTGGCTAACTTCTTAATTTTCATTGGCCAACTTTGAGATCCATTTGTTTATTTCTTAAAATCCAAATATAACCAAAAGTTTGCTCTTTGATTGGGCCAAATTTAAGATCAAATTTGGCCCAAATTCCACTCCATTCTCAAAACCCACTTAACAGCCCAACCCCTTGGTCCATTTTCCCTCATTTCATTTTAATTTCCAGCAAATTCCAGCAACAATAACCCATTCCCAGCCCACTCTTTATCCCCTTTAACCCAGCCCATCTTGAGCCGACCCAACCCTTTTTTCCTTTGTAATTTCAACACATACAACAACAATACAATGACAGAGACCCACCCCTGCACATCTCCTTCTTCTTCTACGCGAATCTACCAGTCCAGTAGCACACGTGATCCAGAACAGTCCAGCAACGCGACTGGACAGAACGCGTGAACGATGCAAGCAACCCCGTACGCGTCTTCTTCTCCCTCACGCGTCAACAAACATCAACTCCCACAGCTTCCTCTGCAACAGCCGCCCCTTGATCTTTTCATCCGGATTTTAGGGGGATTTCGTTTGAAATTTTGTACAAAGAATAGTTCTTCCCATCCTTGGGAAGAAAAATTTGAATTTGGGGGAGTCGATTGGAATTCCTATTCTACCCTTACCCTTTTCGATTTCCACCCCCCAAGAATTGAATCCCAATTTTTTCCCATCTATTTAAACCTCTTTATTTCACTGGAGAAAGGAGGAGACGAAGAAAAAAAAGGAACCCATTTTTTCAGATTACCTAATATCACCTAAAAAAATATAGATATTTTGGACATTAAGAACGACTCAAATAAGCTTTATCGGAATCGAGGCTTTTGGTTTCTGGAATTCGGAGGATTCTTCAACGAAACTTTATTGTGGTAGTGGGGGTTGCTTCATAGTCAAGCTCATCATCCCAGTCCCTGCCCCGGAAAAGGTAAACTTTTATCGTCTTATATAAATCATTGTATATTCTCGATGTAGTGATTACTTTGATATTAATTTGATATTATTGTTAGCGGATTACTCTGTTTTACCTTATGATTGAGCAGTTCGAGTATTTTCTTTCATAAGTTTGTTTTTTTTTCTAAAAGTATGCGAATCTCCATTGGATCAATTTTGTCTCAATTTTGGCATTTAAAAAGTCGGTATTTGTATGTTATTTGTGATTTTCTCGTATGGGAGTTGCTATTGTTTTGAGTTTATTCGTTGTCCCCGTTTCATAGAATCTGTCTTGCCTAGCCTCGAGTTGGTTTTTACCTTCTATTCATATGTTAGTTTAAGTTTGGAAATTAGCTAGTCGTTCATATAACCGAATGCCTCTCATTTTGCATATGATTCATGTTTTATCTATCTACTTTACATTGTGATAAGAGCAACCTGGAATATATGTTTGAGAAGATAAATATATGTCTCCATATTTTTCGAATCGGCTGGTCATTTACTATTTTAGTTCAAAATACTTCAGCTTTAAAAATTGAATAACTTGGATCCTTGTATCTAATAAGGCTATTCTACCCTCGTCACGTGCTTACTGCCTCATTGATTAGCTTCTCCGTTTTGAATATTCATGCCCATTAGTCTAATATTTGTGATATGTGGGTTAATGTGCATATTTTGGTTTTAGTTTGCACAGATGTTTAGTGATAAGTATCTATAAATATATATATTTCTTATAATGACTAATGTTGTACTTATACTCAAGAATAAGTATCCAGGTGCTTAGATATGTTATTAAGGGATTTTATTTTATTTTTTGTTTTATGTGAATTTTTATTTTTTTTTCTTTCTTTTGGTTACTAATTGAATGGCATACTCCACGGGTGGGTAATATCATTTTGCTCCAAGGGAGATATATATTATGATCTTGCTTTGTTTGAATTTTTGTTGTTATAGTGTTGAGTTCTAGTTTTATATTTTTAGGAGTTGTGATTCATTTCCACCAAAAAAAATTTTAGCTGGCTAACTCTTGTTTTTGTTTCCTCTGTATGGCATCATCGGATGAGTTCACTGAACTCTTCTCCAACCCCTTTGCATATGAAACGGGCCACTTAGGCCCCCAAAGCTTTTTCAAGTCATCTCCTTTGTTGCCAAGTCCGGAATGGAAAACAAATATATGAATTCCGAATTGAGAGTAAAATACAGGGCTGAGGCGAAACACAGGTGTTTGGAAGCAAGAAATACATGAAAAGGGCTGATATACATGCCGATATACACTGATATACATCAAGTGTATACAAAAACGGGATTGAGTAAAATTCCCAAAAACAGTAGCGAATTTGGCCCAAGAAAGGCCCAAATTCAATTTCTCCCTTACGCTTTAATTATTTAATTGCGATTACTTATTATTTGTTGTTTAACTCTAACTTTAGAATTTTTAATTAACTTAGTTGAATTCCCCAAAAGATGACCATATTCTTTATGTTAGTTTCTTTAAAAATAATTCATTTTATCAACTCTTATACTTATTCAAATATTTTTTTTAGTCAAAATTTTCACATATCTTTATTTAGATTAAAATAATTTCTTGGTTTATCTACCAAGTTGGTTCGAATTATTATTTCTAAAAAATAAAAATAAAAATGACGTAAATAATTTCAATTAATCTAATTTTGTTAAAATCCTAATTGACCAAGTTGTTTCAATTAA
This sequence comes from Solanum verrucosum, assembly GCF_900185275.1. Lineage (NCBI taxonomy): Eukaryota > Viridiplantae > Streptophyta > Magnoliopsida > Solanales > Solanaceae > Solanum > Solanum verrucosum. Next base: position 3,015,094 of record NW_026020173.1, read on the forward strand.
GATCCTATTTTCTAAAAAATTAAAAATTATTCTTTATTGAACTATTTTTATCAAAGTTAATCGAATATCGTAAAATATTATATATTTTTTTATGTTAAATCATTTTTGTAAATTTTTAAAGACGCGTTCTTTAAGGATCTTCTTCATTTAAATCATTTTTTTTACTCATTGCAAAATTGTTCTAAGTTAAAGTATTTTTTTTTCTTTTTCTTTTTCTAATAAACTTTAAAAAATGTTAGTCATAACCTTTTTCATTGATTAATAATAATGATAATAATAATTTTTTTTTAAAAAGTGTACTTGCTTAAGTCGTTTTCTCAAAAAAGGTTAGTCAATTAATAAGAAATGATTTTCATGTTTTAATTTATTAAATTGGTTTAAAATGAATTAAATAAATTCTAATTAATCTAGTTTTATTAATATTCCAATCACTTGTATTTCAAGACAAATATTTCATTTTGAATCCCTTTTCTCTAAAAATAAAATAAAATAAAATGTGTCATTTATTTATTTTTTTTTTATTTTTATTTTATTTTTTATTTTTTTTTTAAAAAAGATTAACCAAATATTGTAAGTTATTCCTTTTATGTTAAATAACTTTTTCTAAAAAATAGTCAAAATATATTTTAGTCAAGTCGCAGGTCAACCGCATGTTAGCGGGCATTTCGAATGCTTAAATCCTTCTCGAAGTGTAAATTGAACCCCGAACCTTCTTTGGTATTTTCAAATGATTTTTTTCTGTTTAAATCTTTGAAAATTATAAGTTTTCTTGATTTCTTAAAAAAATTGAGTGGCGACTCTTCCTAAGTATTTCTCAAATTGTTTTATACTTGGAACATTTCAAAAAGTGATTTTTCTAAATGTTAGAAAAATTACGACACAACAAAAGTCATGACACACTGTGGGCTACGCATCCGGGGTAGCGACATACGAAGGCGCTGATTGAAGCAGTTTATTATTGGCCACACATGCGGGGATGACATCGAGTGCTATGTGCAAGACTTGTCTTGTGTGCCAACAAGACAAGATGGAGCAAAGGCAACCGGGAGGACTACTGGAGCCACTACCCATAGTAGAACGCCCATGGGAAAGTTTGACCATGGACTTCATCACTTCCTTACCTAAGTCCGACGGATATGGAACAATCATGGTCGTGGTGGATGATTTTCGAAGTATGCTACCTTCATGCCCGCCACCGCCGGTTGCACCGCTAAGGAGGTTTCTCGATTATTTTTCAAGAACATAGTGAAGTATTGGGGACTACCGAGGCATATCATCAGTGATCGAGACCCCCGCTTCACTAGGAACTTCTGGAGGGAACTATTTGAGATACTTGGCATGGAGCTTCACTTCTCCACAAGTTTTCACCCGCAGACCGACGACCAAACTGAGCGCGTTAACGCCCTATTGGAGTGATATCTTAGGCTCTATGTTAGTGCGCATCAGAAGTACTGGGCTAGACTCCTTGACATGGCACAATTCTCTTACAATTTGCAAAGGAGTGAGTCCACCGGGCGCACCCCATTCTAGTTGGCGATTGGCCAACAACCTTAAACTCCACATTTTTTACAAGCCGCTTTTTAGGGAAAAAGTTTGGGAGCCTACCATATTGCCAAGGGATGGGAGGAACAACTCAACACCGCCAAGTCCTACTTGGACAAGGCAGCCCGAAAGATGAAGAAATTCGCGGACCGCAAGCGACGTCCCACAGATTACCAAGTTAGGGACATGGTCTTGGTGAAGTTTAACCCAAGACAATTTAAAGCACTAAGGGATGTTCATCAGAACTTAGTGCGAAAATACGAGGGCCCATTTAGGATCATTTCCAAGGTGGACAAGATCTCTTATAAGGTGGAGTAGCCTCCACACTTTAATATCCATCTGGTTTTCCATGCAAGCATCCTCAAGCCATGCCATGAGGACAAGGACGATCCCAGCCGAAACCAATCGAGATGGGCGCCCATAACTGTCACTGCCTCGCATGATCTAGAAATTGAGTCAATCATAGACTACTAAGCGAGAAAAAAACGAGGCAAACAAGCCAGTGCCATGTTCCTTGTTCATTGGAAGGGACAAACTCCGGAGGAGGCCACATAGGAGAGATATGAATACTTGTGGCAGTTTAAAGACCAAATTCGGGAATTCTTGCAGCAGTGCACCGCAGTCGTCGCATCAACAGGTGGGGGAGAGTGCCATGTCCCACCACTTTGGTTCTCAAATTCGGCACCGTAATAAGGGACAAGAATCTAGAGTTATGGAAAGGCTTATGGAGAACTCTAGAACTCCTTAAATATTTCAAGAAGACTTTAGAAATTTCCTAGAATTTGTAGAGAATTCTAGAAAGTAGACCAAAGTGTAAATATAGAGGGACTTGTATTGTAAATATTATTTACACAAAGGCCCCTAGGGAGTAGTATAAATAGAGGGTCTCCCATTTGCAAACTCATCACTCAAGTTGTAAAAGCATTCTCCAAGCAATACAAAGCCTTCTTCCAAAACTTCTCAAGTCTTTCTAAGTCTTTCTTGCATTCTCTTAGCGATCTTAGTTTCAAAAGGACTTACTTGAGCTTACAAGATCTTGAAAGATTAGTGAGTAAGTTGTCAAGTGCTGCAGGGAGCTGTAGTGAGACTCTAAGTTCGTGACATAAGGGTCTGTCAATGGTACCCTTGTAAAAGAGGACAATTTTTAAATCATCCATAATGCTGCTAATTCTTCCCTTTGGAGAGTATTCTCTGAGTCCTAAAATTTGTGTTGCACATTATAAATTTATTTTAATTCAAACATAATATAAATCATCTCACAAAACTAAATTATGTATACATAGGGATGACCAAAGTGGGCATGATGCACAATCCATAATAAAACCCTTGGTTTTTTCTATAAATATCAATCGTTATTTTCTCTTGGGAAAGTGACAATGAAAGAGTATTAGGAGTGGGTTTTATTATGGGGTAAATGGATGGGTATAATATTGGGTTGAGTATATTAATTAAATTAAGAGAAAATTTGAAGTAGAATGAATGTATATATCTATTAGTTATGGACACGTGTATTCCTATCAAGTATTTCAAACTTTCTAAAAAGACATGAATATTAGTACAACATATATGTGTAAGTGTTTCCAATTTGAAAGTGAAAATGCAATTTTCCATGTGAAAATATATGTTGCAACAATATAAAATAATTGCAAAAGATGCTATAATGTTACTCTTGAACAATATACTTCAGGTAGAATATTGAATAATCTTGTTGATTTATATTACTAAAATCTAAACAAAATAAAGCTCAAATACTCCATTCTTATAATATTACAACCAAAATATCCAAAAGCAAAATTGTCATCAGACCAACCATTTGAGTTTTAACACTGCAGAAAACTACCATCAATATAGATTGCTCATATTTAAGAAAATTATTAGGCTTAGTGTCTCACAAATATAAATGGAACTCTCATTTTTATTTGAAAATGAAGTTGTTAATCTCATTCATACAAATCATAGAAAAACTAAAAATAAAACAAAAAGGGTGAAAATGAACAATATATGTATGTGTTCGCAACAATATAATAGATAGACAATATAGCAATACAATTAAAATCTTTCATTCAAAGTAATAATTTTTTAGCAATCTTTATTTAAATTAATTTGAATTTAGACAATTGACATATGGATATCCGAGCATATTGCATAAATTATTCAAGTATTATCAAACTCATCGTACATTAACAAAAGTTTTGTCGATTAAGTAACACTTACAAGAACAATAACACAATGAAAAATAAAAATAAATTTCCGCAACAATGCAAAATGATACAAGAATTACATAAAAATGTGGATTGCATACCAAATTTAATTTGGACAACCATACTTTGACTCCTAAATGGAAAAGAAAACTTAAAATTATGAGCTAATAAACAAAAGATACGAAGGAATATGTCATCTCTTCTATACTACTAAGTTCAACTATTCTATTGTAAGAAAACTTCTCTTTTTCATGATTTCATCTCTTATATTTCTAACTTCAACTATTCTATTGTAAGAAAGCTAACTTCAGAATGATGTCATCTGTTCTTCTCCTCAGTTAGCTTCTTGAAGATATGTTATATCATTATCTAGGAAGAAGATTAGATAACCGTAGATGACAAAAAAGAAAAGAATATGATGATCTAGGGACAAGTAAATTGTGGCTATAATTTACTGATATTTATAGTGATATTTAACTGTCTTTTCACCTACCAAAATTCAATAATGAGACACATTGAATCATGACACATAAATTTTATTTTTGGTTTCAAAATTCAAAGAGTCACATAATTGGAAGAGTTTCAATAATGAGACACATTGAATCATGACACATAAATTTTATTTTTGGTTTCAAAATTCAAAGAGTCACAGAATTGGAAGAGTTTCAATAATGAGACACACTGAATCATGACATATAAATTTTATTTTTGATTTCAAAATTCAAAGAGTCACTGAATTGGAAGAGTTTCATACATTGTTTTGTCTTCTACTTTAATTAATTAATTAATCTAATCAATTATAATTATAATGACATAACATAAGAATTAAAGTATAGTTGTTGGGCTTCATATATATCATTATGTAATTAAAATATTAACATTTAACAAATTAAGTAACCATATGATATATGATATATAGATTAGTTTAAGTAAATTGAAGGAGAAAAATAAAAATAAATATTTTTTTTTTTTTGAAAAAATGTAACTAATTTATTTTTTTAAAAGGATTAACATAAGAATTAAAGTATAGTTGTTGGGCTTCATATATATCATTATGTAATTAAAATATTAACATTTAACAAATTAAGTAACCATATGATCTATGATATATAGATTATTTTAAGTAAATTGAAGGAGAAAAACAAAAATAAATACAATTTCTTTTTTGAAAAAATGTAACTAATTTATTATTTTTTAAAAGGATAAAAATGTCTAACAATTTTCTATGAATATTTTTTCTTTCAATATTTGACTTAACACCTTTCCACTTTTAGAATTTAGTGTAATATAATAATAATATTATATAATTACTATTTAATATTTAATTGATTAACTATTTCATAATATTTTTATTTAGTGTAGGGGTAAAATGATATTTCAACTTTTAACTTTTTTTTTCCCACCTTTAGTAATATATGATGATATAGGCGTGCTACGTAGGATGATAAAAGTAGAAACGTAAGATTTAACCATCCAAAGACAAATATGGAGGTATGGTCACTCAACTATGGACTTTTTTCTCATAAAGTCACTCAACTTTGTTTTTTTAGCTCAAAAGTCACTCAATTGTGAACTTATTTCTCAAAAAGTTACTCAAGTATGAGTTCTTTTCTCAGAAAGTCACTCAACTTTGATTTTTAACTCAAAAATAATTTAACTATGAATTTTTTAGTTGTAAAGTCACTCAACTATGAGTGTTTTACTTACAAAGTCACTCAACTTATTCAATTAATTTTTTAAAATTAAAATTTACTTAAATGAATTTTTTTATTTCTAACTAAAATTGTAAAAAGATGATCCACCTACTTAACTCGATCCGCTAAAAATAAATATAATAGTGATCCTTTTATTTACCTTTTCTCCCCAAATTTAATAGTTACGATTTATTATTTTAAGAACCTTTGAATTCTACTATATGTTTTATGATGTTTTTTCTGCACTATGTTTAGTTTGTGTTTATAGGAACATCGTTACAGTTTGAAAAAAAGTTTAAGCATAGTATACTAGCGATGTTAGATAAATTTTTAAGCATAGTATACTGTCGATGTTAGATAATTATTTAAGCATAGTATAATTGGCAGTTCATTGGATACTTATTTAATTTTAAATTTTTTTTTACTAAGAAATAAAAATTTTATGTAAGTAAATTTTAAGTTAAAAAATTTAATTGAATAGATTGAGTGACTTTTAAGTAAAACACTGTTGATATATAATCTTTGTTTGAGAGTATAAGTACAATTATAACCTTTTTCCATATTATACAAAGTCAAAAACAACTTCAATTAAATTTATGACCAAACTCGACTTCAATTTTCAAATAAAAAAAATCTACATTGAAACATAATGAAACAGCCCTAGTATAAACTGTAATGGTTGGGCAAGAAAAGGAGAAAACGTTGTAAAGGTGAAAAGAGTAGGCAAAGAGGGTCCTTTGTCATCATGAATTCAACTTTGTTAGAATGTTTTGATTTTACATAGAGAGCAATAAAACTTTATTCAATGGTGAGAAAGTACGTTAGTAATGTGGGAGAGTCAGATTCACCTCAGAAACGCCAAAACTGTTTGATTATATGAATGTAGATCCATATTTTCCCGTAGCAGCTCATTTTCTTAGTCTCAAATTCTGACACCTTTTTTTCTCTTGAAAAGATAAGGGGATGATGTCTTCACGTGATGTCCATAACTTGCTGCTAACTTGTTATTCGAGGTATGGCCTCTCTCCCCCCCCCCCCCCTCCCCCCACCCAAGTGGGTATGGTATACTCATCTCTTTTCTTTGTTTTAAAAAATGTTATAATTTAAACGATTGACATCAGAATCCTTCTAGTGAGTACTACTATTATTATATTTCCACCCACTCACGAATTATTATATATTATCCCCTACTTTGCTGCTCGTGGGTTTGTTTTTTTTTTTTTTTTTCAAAAAATTAAATATATTTTATATAGAGGTGGACGACAAATGAAGATTGAAGCTTATGCTAATTTTGGGGTGCATCAACTGACACCAAATAACTATGTTTGGAAAGGAAACAATCGGGCAATTCACTTGTTTCTAGTAAAGTCTCTTTCACTTGCTATTTATAGAGACTCGTAAACGTACTGTGTATATGAGCTTTGACAAGTGTGTGTTTAATGGTATCGATAAATCTGCTTTGACAAGTGTGTGTTTAATGGTATCGATAAATCTTTAAGAGAAATCGAAGTTGTGGTCCATTTTTTTGGGGAATTTCAGACGAGGAATAGCTGATGAGCACCAGCTTATTTGCTTCAGATTCAGACCAACTATAACAACAATTCACCTGAAACCTACTACTTTGTTGTTGCCTCTCAAAGCTTCTGAAAGGTAATTCTTTTCTCTTCAACTTTCACTAATTACTTTTCTCTGCAAATTCAACTTTCAAGGCTATATTGTATATACAGTACTATATAGGGTGATTAAAAACTTGAATTATCAATAGGCTGTGATTAGTTTGTTAATCCAGCTAAAACAACTATTAGCTTACTGTGCTATGCCTATTTGTCTGCATCTTCTAGTTTCTTAGTTATATAGTTGAATTATCTAGGGCTAATTTGTGGATCCGGTAACTTACTCGGTTAAACTCTTTTTAGTTTTTTTTTTTTTAAACATATCATCCTCCCTCCTGTTGAAGTGGGGAGGGGATGGGCTCTATTCTTCAGTGGATGGAAAATGTTATGCTGCAAATAGTGATTTGATGTTTCATATTGATGAAAGGTAGAGCCTTTACAATAAATCATACATGTGTTTGTTCTAGTTCTACTATGTTTGTTGATATAAAAAAGTTAAAAACTCTGTTATAATGTCTTTGACAGTGTCGGATGTTTACAGTTGCTATTTCAACTTTGTAGCTTTAATGTATAATGTTAATCATCTGTAGTAATTATTTTGTATGTTCTATTTAGATTTGAGTCGAAATGTCGTCTTCAAGACCTAGCCAATCCTCCACCACTTCATCAAGATCAAAGCACAGTGCTAGGATCATTGCACAGACCTCTATTGATGCAAAGTTGCATGCAGACTTTGAGGAGTCAGGTGATTCCTTTGACTATTCAAGCTCGGTGAGGGTTACAAATGTAGCTGAGGGTGAGCAAAGGCCGAAGTCAGACAAAGTTACCACCGCTTACCTTCATCAGATCCAAAAGGGCAAGTTTATCCAGCCATTTGGTTGTCTGTTAGCCCTGGATGAGAAAACATTAAAGGTCATAGCATTCAGTGAGAATGCCCCTGAAATGCTGACCATGGTTAGCCATGCTGTTCCAAGTGTTGGTGAGCATCCAGTTCTTGGCATCGGGACTGATATCAGAACGATCTTCACTGGTCCAAGTGGCGCAGCATTGCAGAAAGCCTTGGGGTTTGGGGAGGTTTCTCTGTTAAATCCTGTCCTTGTTCACTGCAAAAATTCTGGGAAGCCATTTTATGCAATTGTTCATAGGGTTACAGGTAGCTTAATCATTGATTTTGAGCCTGTGAAGCCCTATGAAGTTCCCATGACTGCTGCAGGGGCCCTGCAGTCATATAAACTTGCAGCCAAAGCCATTACTCGCTTGCAGTCCTTGCCCAGTGGCAGTATGGAAAGACTTTGTGACACAATGGTTCAGGAGGTTTTTGAACTCACAGGTTATGACAGGGTGATGGGATATAAGTTTCACGATGATGATCATGGAGAGGTGGTGTCTGAGATCACAAAGCCTGGCCTCGAGCCTTACCTTGGTTTACATTATCCTGCTACGGATATTCCACAGGCTGCACGGTTTTTGTTTATGAAGAATAAGGTCCGAATGATTTGTGATTGCCGAGCAAAACATGTGAAGGTAGTCCAAGATGAGAAGCTTCCATTTGACTTAACATTGTGCGGCTCTACTCTTAGGGCCCCTCACTACTGCCATTTACAGTATATGGAGAATATGAATTCAATTGCATCACTTGTAATGGCAGTTGTGGTCAATGACGGGGATGAAGAAGGAGAAAGCTCTGATTCTTCACAATCTCAAAAAAGAAAAAGGCTATGGGGCCTGGTTGTTTGCCACAACACGACCCCAAGGTTCGTCCCCTTTCCACTGAGGTATGCATGTGAGTTTCTTGCACAAGTCTTTGCCATACACGTTAACAAGGAACTGGAATTGGAAAATCAATTCCTTGAGAAAAATATTCTGCGTACTCAGACTCTCTTGTGTGATATGCTGATGCGAGATGCTCCCCTAGGTATCGTGTCACAGAGCCCCAACATTATGGATCTCATCAAATGTGATGGTGCTGCTTTGCTCTATAAGAATAAGATACATCGATTAGGAATGAACCCAAGTGACTTTCAGCTGCATGATATAGTATCATGGCTTTGTGAGTATCATACAGATTCCACAGGCTTGAGTACAGATAGCTTGTATGATGCTGGGTTTCCTGGGGCTCTTGCTCTTGGTGATGCAGTCTGTGGTATGGCAGCTGTAAGAATATCTGATAAGGACTGGCTGTTCTGGTACAGGTCACACACTGCTGCTGAAGTTAGATGGGGTGGTGCAAAGCATGAACCTGGTGAGAAGGATGATGGCAGGAAAATGCATCCTAGGTCATCATTCAAAGCATTCCTGGAAGTTGTCAAGACAAGGAGTATACCCTGGAAGGACTATGAGATGGATGCAATCCACTCCTTGCAGCTCATACTAAGAAATGCTTTCAAGGATGCTGATGCTGTGAATTCTAATACAATTTCCATCCATACGAAGCTTAATGATCTAAAGATTGATGGAATGCAGGAACTTGAAGCAGTGACAGCTGAAATGGTCCGCTTAATTGAAACAGCTTCAGTTCCTATATTCGCAGTTGATGTTGATGGGCAGGTTAATGGATGGAACACAAAAGTTGCTGAATTAACTGGTCTTCCTGTTGATGAAGCAATTGGGAAGCATCTGCTCACTCTCGTGGAGGATTCATCAGTTGATACCGTGAATAAGATGTTGGAATTAGCATTGCAGGGTACGTATCTTTGTGCATTCCCCCCTCTGTGTTATGTTGATGTTATGACTCTTTTCGTGAAGATTGATTTTCTACACTATTTAATTTTTTTGAATATTATTAATGATTTTTGTCTATCCATTCAGTTAAATGGATTATGTACCAAAAAAGATTAATTTTCCACACTAATTAATTATTTTGAATATGATTAGTTCACATGATTTTTGTCCATCCATTCAATTACATGAATTATGTACCGAGGATTTAACTGAATACACCATTCCTTTAACCAGGGAAAGAGGAAAGAAATGTAGAGTTTGAAATAAAAACACATGGGCCGTCGAGGGATTCTAGTCCAATCAGCTTAATCGTGAATGCATGTGCAAGCAAAGATGTTCGGGATAGTGTTGTGGGTGTGTGTTTTATTGCTCAGGATATAACTGGACAAAAAAGTATCATGGACAAGTTCACCCGAATCGAAGGTGACTATAGAGCGATTATCCAAAATCCTCACCCATTGATCCCACCAATATTTGGCACTGATCAATTTGGCTGGTGTTCTGAATGGAACTCTGCGATGACCAAGTTAACTGGATGGCGGCGTGATGATGTTATGGATAAAATGCTGCTAGGGGAGGTTTTTGGGACACAGGCAGCTTGCTGCCGTCTCAAGAATCAAGAAGCTTTTGTGAATTTCGGAGTTATACTAAACAATGCTATCACTGGTCAAGAATCTGAGAAGATTCCTTTTGGTTTCTTTGCACGTTACGGGAAATATGTGGAGTGCTTACTCTGTGTGAGCAAAAGGTTAGATAAAGAGGGTGCAGTCACGGGACTCTTTTGTTTCCTGCAGCTTGCAAGCCATGAGTTGCAACAAGCTCTTCATGTTCAACGATTATCAGAACAAACTGCATTGAAAAGGTTGAAAGTATTAGCTTACATAAGGAGGCAAATTAGGAATCCTCTTTCTGGGATTATATTCTCTCGGAAGATGCTAGAGGGGACTAGCTTGGGCGAAGAGCAGAAAAATATACTGCATACAAGTGCACAGTGTCAGCGTCAGCTCAACAAAATTCTTGATGATACAGATCTTGATAGCATCATAGAGGGGTACGCTGCACCATTTTATCATATATTATGTGTTTTAGTTTCAATACCCTGAGTTCCTTTCCGTTCATCCTTTTTTAGTTAACACTTGATCAAGGTATGATGATTTTGTAGCAACAGGTAAATTCTTGGATTTGATCTATGCAAGAATGGATACCTTTTGCAGTATAAGTGTTGTTCTTGGAGTATAGTTTTGTGCATTTGATACGATATTAAGTTTTCTTTGCTGGATTATGGCTTTCTTGTCCAATATTTATTGTTTTTAGTTTTATGTTTATCACTTTAAATGATTTTCTACACTGTAATATTTTTGCTCTTCCTCTAATCTCTTACCAGTTATTTGGATCTGGAGATGCTCGAGTTTAAGCTACATGAGGTATTGGTAGCATCCATAAGTCAAGTCATGATGAAGAGCAATGGAAAGAATATAATGATCTCGAATGACATGGTTGAAGATCTTCTTAATGAAACTTTATATGGAGATAGTCCGAGACTTCAACAAGTCCTAGCTAACTTTTTGTTAGTATCTGTGAACTCTACACCAAGTGGTGGCCAGCTTAGTATTTCAGGCAAGCTAACTAAAGATCGCATAGGAGAATCTGTTCAGCTTGCTCTCTTGGAATTCAGGTAAATCCATATGACAGAAAAATCAGAAGTTTTTTTTTTTTACCTTGACCAGATATCTGCTGTCCAAGTTAGCATCTCCCGCGAAAACATAAAAGGTTGAGGGTTGTCTACACAATCCATTGACATCTAAGCATTTCAAAATCGTAAGCTTAAAAACTAACCAGTATCTCTCTCAATACCTGTGATTGATATGTTATTTCTGTCCTCAGTAATTTTTGTTTGATAGTGTATTTATTCTCTATCAAATTAGGGACATAAAAGTTTTACTTGAACTCCAATGTCTCAATGTGTTTGAAGTCCTTATATTGCCATAGCATTTGATCCTTGACAGTTGAAGCTGCTACTTCCTTGTCTTCTCTCCATTTATTTTGTAAACATTGATTGCAAAATTGCTAGTTTAATTACAAAATAAATTCTAATTCTATATTTTTCACAATTTTTAATAAAATTGTTCTGTTGGCCTAAACATCCTTCACTCACTATTTTATTAGAGAGCCGAGTATCTGAGTAGGACTTCTCAAATTCAAAGAGAAGTGTAATATGCTCTCCTACTGTTTCAAGCTTATTCCTATTCATTCTTTGGACAAACGAAAAATCAACCTTCAGCGTTGAGGTGTTAGTGTTGAGTTTTCCATCTAGTAATTTGAACATAAAATAACCCCAGATAGCAATTAGAGTCTAGAGATTGATGAGACCAGCCTTAAAAAAATTATGTTAAACAAATGAAAATCATACTTCTCTCAGAAAGCTTTCTGTTGGCATATGTGGAATGGTCTTGTCCTCTATTTATTCAAGTGGCAGGAGTGTGTTCTTTCTTCATTCAGCCAAGACGTGTTCATGTGGTGATTGAGTTTTAAGGCTAAACAGATGAATTTAAATAATGACAAGAATCAGCACCATCTGTTACTTGTACATGGCTGACCAGGAGAATGACACTTACCATTGCAGGATAAGACATACAGGGGGTGGAGTGCCAGAAGAATTGCTTAGCCAAATGTTTGGTAGTGAAGCCGATGCATCTGAAGAAGGGATCAGCTTACTTGTCAGCAGAAAACTGGTCAAGCTGATGAATGGGGAAGTTCAGTACCTAAGAGAGGCGGGGCGATCAACTTTCATTATATCCGTTGAACTTGCAGTGGCTACCAAATCAAGCTGATGATTTCAGGACCCTCTTAAGGTCCTAAACTAATTCTGCAGGTCTGTATAATGGAGGAGGATTTCAAGTTAAAAGTGTTTTATGATTTCCCCCGTGTTGTGCTCGTTCTTGTCATTGTCCCTCCTCTTTGTTACATTGTTTGCCTTTGGTTTTTGAAAGTCACTTGAACAATTGCATCTTCATCATTTCAACATTTCAGTTTCATTAGAATCCTGATCTCACATGTCAAAATGCTCAACTTTTTATCACTTGAGTACCAGAATTCAAGATTTGATATTCCTAAGATATTATCTTTCCTTAGAAATTCAATAATGGGTTGCTTGGGCTGATTTAAGATGGGTTGAATAAATAACTGGATCATTGTCTCACCTTGCTAATAGTCTACCTGAGCTAACATGGGTTGGGTCATACTGAGTTAAACGATGAGTCATAGTAGAACCCATCCAACTCGATCTAAACTTTGTTCTTTCTCTTTCAAGGGGAAAATTACGTGATATAGCGGCTTAAAGACAATTAATTATCCGTTTTAATACTACTTTCAAATTATTATCTAAAATAAAATAATTTCTGAAACATAACAATCCCTTGATATTAAGCTCTAATTTTGGTAAACCTTATTCCTTCCATTATCCTCATTTTCTATCTTCCTCCATTTCCACACACCTCATGTTACTCTCTAGTCTATGCATTTTGAGAGCAAACTCTCTCCTCTCTTCCATTTTAGCATTAAATTAGCTAATAGTGCCATTCATCAAGGTACTTGCAGACATGTATGGTTTACTAGATTTTACATGACCTTCCGCAAGATGAGCCCAATCCATATTTTTCAATTCTTAAATCTTGTTAGAGATTTTTGGATGTTGCTTCACCCTAAATCTAGGTCACACCAATAAAAGGGGTATGTATTTCATTGAAGAGAAATCTTGAATATCATATGACATTTGGGGTATTCACAAAGAGATTAAGGGTGTGTTTGGTATGAAGGAAAATGTTTTCCTAGAAAATGTTTTCTTGGAAAACAAGTAGATTTTTTACTTATTTTCTCATTTTGGTTGGTGAGTAGAAAATATTTTATGTTTGATTTATGAATGAAAAATGTTTTGAGAAATATCTTTTATTTTTACTAGAGTAAAAAATATTTTTTGAAATTGAAAATATTTTTTAAAAACAAACTTAAATTTTTTTTTTGGGGGTGAGGGTGAGGGTGGGGGGGGCCGAGGGTAGGGGTGAAAAAAAATAATTGAAGTTGAAAATATTTTTTAAAAACAAATTTAAATTATTTTTGGGGGGTCGGGGTGCTGGTAGGAAGGGTGGGGGTGGGGGGTCAAGGGTAGGGGTGAAAAAAAATGAAATTTTGAAGTTGAAAATATTTTTTAAAAACAAACTTAATTTTTTTGGGGGGATGGAGGGCTTGTAGGGTGGGTGGGGTGGGGGGGATGGCGGGGCGAGGGTCGAGGGTGGGGCTGAAAAAATAAAAAATTGAAGTAGAAAATATTTTTTAAAAGCAAACGTAAATTATTTTTTGAAGGGGGTGGGGGGGCTGGTAGGGGGCTGATGGGGGGAGGGTAGGGGTGGGGGGTAAAAAAATTAGAAATATCTTTTAAAAACAACTTTTAATATTTTTTTTGGGGGGTGGTGGTGGTAGGGGTGAGGGTGGGGTAAAAAAATTGAAGTTAAAAACATTTTTTAAAACACAAGCTTTAATTTTTTTATTTTTTTTTTGGGGGGGGGGGGGGGGAGGGGTTGGGGGGGCTGGTTTGAGGGTAGGGACAAAATAAATTGATTTTTTCAACAAAAAAAATTGTAATTTGAAATTGGAAGACAATTTTGGATAATGTTTTCCTTAAGTTTTGAAGGGAAGTCATTTTTCTTAAATTTGAGAAAAATGAGTTGATTTGTAAAACATTTTACAAAACATTTAACCCAACCAAACATGAGAAGATTGGAAAATATTTTCCTTCATACCAAACACACCCTAAGATATCAAATATTGTCTTTCTCAAAATCGAAGTAATTAAGAGACAGTTTTCCTCAAGATCAACTTGAGATATAGAAGTGCCATTAAGATGCAAGTCATTCTGCATTCAAGAAACAAGAAATACATTATTATCAACTTCTGAATCACGAAGAAAATTTAGGAGTAAAGAATCAAGGGAATACATAAAATAGTACTAATAACCTTAATAAATAAAATCATTTTTTAAAAATTTATTTTGTGACATTGGTTTATTTTCTGTATTTGAGAAAATCTATTGCAGATAAATTGGCATATCTAGTGGGACCAAATATGTCCATCATCTCTTTTCTCACATCTTCAAAATCTGAAGTCAATAGTTGTGATGATCGCAAGAAACTTCAATGATATTGTATGCAAAAAAATATTTATGTTATCCCATAAAATGAACGTGATCATTTCAGTCCGACGACAAGGAGCAAACTCAAATTTGATGGATTTGATAAAGATAAATAATTTTGACTTTTCTGAGATATCGAAGAAAAAGAAATCTTCAACAACAGGGGCAAGTTCTAGGAAGTAGGGGGGGGGGGAGAGAGTTAATATGAAGATGCATCAAATGTCTCTCTTATCATATCGCTATAAATATCGAACTATAATATGAGCTCTTTTTGGCAGCTTCTGAGGCGTCGTTGATATCAAAGAGTTTCTTATATAGAAGTAAAAGGGTTGCCCAATATTTAAGAATCAAATAAGAGAACGACAAGATTTTTTTCTTTCGATCAACTCAAAATTGCATGTGCTACAAGTCAAGATTCTCAAAAATATGTTGGTGACTACAACTTAGTCCCACATGGAAGACCTAATTTGCATTGGATGTTATTATTTTGTTTAGGTTATAAAATTCTTGCCATAGCTGTCATTACCTTTTCTGTAATGCCTAACATCCCATGTTCAACTTTATGCCTACTGCATTGATTCTTGTGAGTTACTCTTGGCTTTAGTCTAGGCTTAGACTAATGATTTTCATAGAATTACTATTTGGAGTCGTTTGCCTTAGAAAATTTTCTAACATCGATTTGGATGGTTTTAGGTCATTATAGATTGATATAGCTGACTTGGGTTTGATAGTGTGAATCCTTATCTCGATGACAACTCTTCCCTTATTAAATTTACAATTATAGTCTCTCTTTTATATGGCCCCGACATGATTTAGGAGTGACATTTGGTCTTGTTGGATTCTTTGAGTTTGGACTTGGATTTTGAGCTGAATTGAGTCCTTTGTGACTTTAAGAGTGGGTGTTGATTCACAGTATATCCCTTATGATGATGATCATTTTCTTATGAGGTTCTTCGGAATGTACTAGCCACGGTTCAAGGTTCGAGCGCATTTCCACTAGCCATGGTTTGAGGTCCACACGCATTCCTACTAGACAAGATTCGAGGTCCAAATACATTTCTATTAGGCATGGTTCGAGTATGGGCCCATTTCTATTACTCAATTTTGAGTCCTGACATCTTGGTTCTATGGGGTTCTTCGGGGTGCCTTTGCCGTTGTTCTAGGTCTGGGGTCTGTCGTTTCAGTTCTGGAATACATTTAGTCTTAGCTAGAGATATCATTATCTCTTATGTGTACTCATCGGGCTTCTGGGGTCTGTTTGAGTTATTTTTTTCTTTCAATTGCGCATGAGTGTACCTTCTGGGCTTATGGGCCCAGTGAGGTTATAGTTAGCTTTGTTACTTTATCTTTCCTCTCAGTTTTAAATTACTGAGGCACATGGTTTGATTTATTGCTAGTGTTCCTTTCTTCTGAATCCTAGCTAGTTACTGTTTTACTTCTCGCTTTACATTATGTTTTTACTTTCCAAGCTCAGTTGGCCTATGATGTTGTAACACCCTGACTTTGCTAAGCGTCTAAATTAATTCGTACATTCGTGGAAAGACAAAGAGGGTGAGTAATAAATTAAAATGATGTGGTATGTCATATTTTAAGTGTTCAAGGGTTGTATCTCAAGTTTTGAAGTTAAGTGGCAAAATAAAAGTTGGCGAAAGTTCCTTTTTAAAGATTTCTCTGAAATTTGGGTCAAATATATTGGATGTTTTCTCCCAATATATAAAGAGTTAGAAGTCCTATTACCCATTAAATCGAAGGCCTATGAGTCTAGTTTGCAACGCACAAAACCCCGTATCAAACCAACATCAGAGTAAAAAGTTATGAGGGTTTTACTAGGGACTGCCGGGGAAGAATCCGGGTCGGGTAAAAAATATGGTATGTCGGCTTATTTAACGTTTTAAGCCATGAAAACATTCCATTTCAGTTCCAAACTAGAGAGAAAGCTTAAGAGAGAGTTCCTATGGAGTTCTAGCATTATGAAGGTTAGTTTTTGACGATTTCTACCATTAAACGTTGCCCCCGTGCCTAGAAATGTAATCCCTACACATGGCTATCATTTTTCCCTTCTATTAGCTGCATTTGGAGTTGGTTTTTGAAGATATAAATTTGTAGTTATTGGTGTTTCTTCAAGGTTTTAACTTGGTTAACTAAGGTAATCATCTCGGGACTCTTTTATGATTGTCCTTAAAAATCTACGGACGTTTCGACAAGTTGGGGCAATATGAAAAATCTGCCGATTTAAGATTAATTATGAACTATTTATAGGTGCGTACCAGCTGTATATATATATAGTGTTTGTGAAGCTTAGGACATAAGGAACAACTTTCGTGAAGGAACTACAGTTTTTCGAGCGTTCATTGGAAAGGTATGTTAAGGTTATTCACGACATGTTTCCTTAGAGGTAGTTTACGTTGGTGATCTTGTAGATGTAATTGTGAGTGGTGGGCTGATTAAGTGGTTATAAACCCTCATTTTAGGGACTCATAATCTGTTAAGAACGACCTTAAGTTAGGAACGACTTGGAGATTATTCATATATATTGTTTATAGCTAAATTGCTCGCCTTTAGCCTACTCAATTATTTGTTGTCGCCCTTGGGGCTATTGTGGTTAGTTGTTGAGCAATGAACTGCCTATGGGGGCTATGATGCTGTCTAATAGGACTATGTTATTTCTAAAGAGGGATATGTGTTGCCCACGGGGCTATATTGATGCCAAGAGTGTTATGTGTTGCCTACGGGGCTATTTTGACGCCAAAGAGGGCTATGTGTTGCCTACAGGGCTATGTTGATGCAAAAGAGGGCTATGTGCAGCCCATATAGCTATGATGTTGCCTAAGAGGGCTATGTGCTGCCTACGGGGCTATATCGTTGCCAAAAAGGGCTATGTGACTTCTTACAAAGACAAGGGCTACCGATAAGGTTATGTAGATTGATTTGGCACCTTCTGGGCTTATGGGGGCCTAAGTAGGTGGTATGTTGTTTGTACCTACCGGGCTTATGGGAGCTTGGTTAGGTTGATGTTTGATCATTATTGTATTTTATTAGATTCAGTAATGGGTTGGCATGCTTATTTAAATTTGATTTCCTTACCTGATTGTTTTTGGTATGTTATGATACTTGCTCATTTAGTCCACATCCTTTCATACTCTGTACATTATTTTGTACTGATGCCCCATTGCCTGGGGGCGCTGCATTCATGCATGCAGGTCCTGACAGACGACCGAGTAGGCCTCCTCAGTAGCAGGATTGACTTCTATCCGGTTGGTTAGCCCCTTTCCTCCGGAGCTGCCAGAGTTGGGAGGTTTGTTACCTTTTGTTGTATATATCTTTATGGGTAGGCTGGGGCCCTGTCCCGCCAATCTGTACTACTCTTTGAGGCTTGCAGACAAGTGTGTCGGGTGTACAGCTAGGTTATGGCCATGCTGGCCTAGTTTTGTGGGTTTGCTGAAGCTTGTGAGTTGTTTGATGTATTGTCTTGATATATACCTGCTTCCAGTTTTTGTATAGATATCATGGTGGCCTCGACGGCCCAGTCAGGACTTCTCTTCTAGTTGGCTATTTCTTTATATGAACTCTTAGGAGTAGCTATTTCTTTCATATATATGTTGACAGGGGCCTTACCGGCCGAGGGCTTAGTTTTAAGCCGGGATATACTAGTTTGTTTTTTTGATTGCGTGTGTTTGCCATGCGCTAGTAGCAAATGGTTCAGCGGGGTCGGCTCGAGCCTGAGTTTTGGCATTAGGAGCCAGTTGCGCCCCTTGAGTTTGGGGCGTGACAAATGTCTACGTTAGTACTCATGCTACACTCTGCATTTATTTTCCTGATGCAGATCTGAGTGCCAGCTGACAATGTTGATTTGTGTTGGAAAACTATATGCATAACGGAAGCATACCAGAATCTGACTGCTTACATGAATAATAGATAACCAAATTGTTTAGGCTAGAACACATAAACTTGATGAAATTTAATTCGATAAATACCTCTTAAAGCGTGAGCATATACCTTCAAGCGAATCCACAAATTAGACAGACCTTCAAGCGAATCTACAAGATCGACATATCTATGGTCTTCTACAGTGATCCCAAGTTCACATCCGAACTCTCTCAATACTTGGGTGGGTCAGCATGAATAGAAACTTTCGATCTTCTTTTTCTAGGTTAGGAGAATCCCTACTTATAGAGATTTCTTCCCAATCTAATAAGGAGAAGAAAAACCCACGCTTTAAAAAAAAAACTTGCGTTATTCTTGAAAAAGCAAGAATAAACTTACTTCTTTCTTTTTTTTTAGAAAAAAGATTTTGAGTTCTAGTTAAATATGGGCACTGAAGGGACCACAAAAGTAATTACTGAGTCTCCCTATTATGGAAATAATTCCAAATAATTTATTTGAATTATTCTTACCGTAATAAATTACAAATCATTCCACTAGAAATTTGTAATTGCACTCCTCTATTTATATTTCGAAATTTCTCATTAAACACTTATGTAATTCCCTATGTTAAGATTACAGATACTAATCAATAAATTAAATTATTGACGAATTTAATTTAATGATTAATTTCCTTTAGAGCACTACTTAACTTATTTCATGTGTTGGATTCATAAATCCACTTGCAGGGTTTGACACGATGAAAACTTATAAGTTTCTCAAAAAGGCATATCAATCAATCTCTATAACGAGACATGGATTTCATCAACTAACTTATTATTTCATCAATATATATTATTATCATCCAATCTACCAAGCATATTGACCCATTTCAAAATATCACCTTTTAATAAATCAAAATGATAATTAATATATACAAATCATAATAGTTATATCGGGATTAAGAATATAAGTACATTTAATAGTTTAGAGAATATATTTTTTGTCAGTCAGTCTAAAACAACTATCTTTACTCGGTCTCATTCAATACATACAAAATGCACTAGCACAAGAAGTTGGAACTATACCGTTCCCATAATCAAGATAAATTACATAAAATCGTGTGCTACAATTGTACCGATGGTATGTCCAATTTCCATCCTAGATTGTGAACAAAAAACTTTATACTTATAAGAACCGATGATTTAATCCTCTGTGTATATGCTAAAACTCTACACACTAAATCATCTACTGTATAAGTAAACAAACACCATATACAAATATATGATCTATTAAAATTGAATAAAATATTTCTTCTATAATAAATATTATATCTTAATATATGGTTAATAGTATATATCCCAACAATCTCCTACTTAGACTTTTAACCATCATAATTGTTATAATGTACTATATCTAAATGCATGATTAATAGTATATACACTAACAATCTCCTACTTAGATATTTAATCTTAAAATTGTTAGAATATTATGTCTAAACACATGATTAATAGTATATACCCTAACAATTAATAGTATATACCCTAACAATCTCCCACTTAGACTCTTAACTATGCATTTACAACTTTCACAAGCATTCCTTTATTTCTTATCGAAAGAAATTTACCAAGCTATTTTCTAATGCAATTTTGTCTAGTAGTGCTTCGTCGTAACAAATTGATTTTGTACTAGATCTTGAGAGAGCTTATCATGAAACCAAGAGTGTATTTCTTTTCAGTAAATCTATCATAAAAGTTCTCTCAAGCATACAAAACAAATCAATCTTCATTATGATTCTCCCACTACGACTAAGCACTAATGATCTTGAGTCTTAATATTTTCTTCAAAATCTTTAGATATTGAAATATTAACAACTTTTCATGTAGTGTTCTTTAATTTGCTCAACATCACTTCCACTACTTGATGTAGTAGTTTTCTTATGTCTAGTAACGTTTCTCCCACTACTTAAATGCAATAGAACGTCATTTCTGACATACCGATTAGATGTTTTTGAGCATCTGAATTTACAATTGACTTACTCCCTCCGTTTAAAAAAGACTGATCTCCTTTCCTTTTTAGTCAGTTTCAAAATGAATGACCTCTTTCTTTTTTTGGTAACATTTTAATTTCAACTTTCCACGTAGCATGTTTAAGGCCACAAGATTAAAGGCCAATTTTGTACATTTGACATAACTTTAATTTAGGACCACAAGATTCAAAAGTCTTCTTTATTTTCTTAAACTCCGTGCCAAGTCAAACTAGACCATTCTTTGTGAAATGGAGGGAGTATTTGTTATTTCTTTGTTCAATTCCTATAAAACTAGTTTACTTCTAAGAACATGGTTTACTAAATGATCCTTTTCTAGAAATCAGACAGTTGAGTTAACAATTGCCTTATTTTATTTAGGACACTATAATAAACTTTCTTTCATTCTTTAGGATATCCGATTAACACACATTTTGTTCTTAATTCCATTTTTCTTTCTCCCACTCAGCATATGTGTTGGACAATCCTATATGCGAACATGTCACAGATTAAACTTACTGTAACACCCCAGAAATATTTTATGAACTAAGACTCGAACCATCCTTCGTTATGAGTAGGATTTTATCGAGGAATTAAAAATTTATTAAGTGTTAAGGTCACTAGATGTAGAACATTGAGTTCCAAAAAGAACTAAATTGAAAATAGCAAAATCTGAAATTTTGCAAGTTATGCTTAAGTTATGAGTTTTTGATCAACTTCAAACGACCATAAATCTCAGTACATGATGATTTAGATGTTCCATGAGATGGAAAATGAAAGGTCTTTGAATTATCTTTCCAACTCCACTGAGTTTACTAAGTTTCGAGTTTGTATGAGTGAGATATGCCCTTTTGAAGTTATGTTGTCCAGTTAAGGAAAGTTACCCGAAAATAGTAAGGGGTATTTTGGTCTTTTCCTTACCCAACAGATTTAATTCATTTTTAGTAATATTTTAGGGGTCTAATCTGATTAGGTTCAGTTTTATAATCATAATCTACGCCTAGGGTTTTAGTGGATAGTTCAAGAAGAGAAAAGAAGAGAAAAGAGGAGAGGATCAAGCGTTCATCGAGATTCTTGTGGTTTTTCGCCATGGGTTTGATCCCTCAAAGGTATGTAAGCTTCCATAGTGTTGGGTTTGTTCACCCACACGCCAATCATGTTAATTTCAGCATTAAGTTCGTTCTAGAAAGTTGAAGGTTAGATGTTCTTGAATTGTGTTCTTGAAATTGACTTTCATTCTTGAGTTAAGATGAGATTGATGAGTTTCTTGAGCAAATTATGTCGATTTTAGAGTTGTATTCGATGAGATTCTTGTGTACATAGGTTGAGTATCTTAATCTAAAGAGAAATTGAGAAAAAGAATCGAATCTAGGTGAATTACATTTAGAAAATGAAGAAGGAAAAAGTCATACGAATGTGACACCTTGCTCCGCGTCGCGGACCTTCCCTCCCTATGCCCAGAATCTTTCTCCGCGTCGCGGAGAGGTCACGAACCGTTCTGCCTCAAAATTTAATTTGCAACCAAATTTTTAAATGCATTTCCGCTTCACGGACTTGCTTCCAGACAATGATTTCTTGATCGTTTCTTATGTTTAACAATCTAAAAAAACTCCTAAACATCACGAGATATTTCCTATCACAAATCATAACCTTGAATTCATAATTCAAATTCAAGGTAGAGTTAAGAGTTAAGTCTTGAGAATTCTTTCGAACATTTTTGAGAAAGTCCTTTTGAGGAGTCTTCTACAGTTTCTAATAACTTGTTCATGACTCAAGTTAGTGAGCACGAGAGTGAGGAAAATGTATTCATGAGTCTACACTATCACCGAGATCCTTCATATCATGAACAATAACTCTTGAATTCATAATTCACATTCAAGACAGAGTTTAAAGTAGAGTTCAAGAGGGCCTTTAAGTTCAATCGAGAATGCTTTGAGATCAACTATCAATTTTGAGTTGAGTTTTGAGGAAGTAAGTACGATAATGAAAAGAGTCGTATACATGAGTTCCATATTGTTATGTAGACCCTCGAGTCGAGTTGTTTCGTGCTCATAATTCCGCATGAACCCTATGAGTTGAACATTCTTGAGATGAGTAGTATCCTGAAGTCCATGAGTTGAGTTGTTCATGCCCATAATTCCGCATGAACCCTCTGAGTTGAGTTATCTTGAAATAAGTAGTATCATTGAAGTTCTTGAGTTTAGAGTTGTTGAGTTCCAAGTATTGAGTTCTATGTATGGTTATTGAAAACCTTTAATTGAGTCGTTCACGTCCATAATTCGGCATGAACCTTATTTTAAGAAGTCTTTTCACAAATTGTTTTAAAACTTGTTTTAAAGACTTGAGCACTGAGTTGAGAAAGAGTAGAGTTGAGTTCATTTTCTTTACAATGATTTATGGGAACTAAGTATTCCTAAGAGTGAATGTTTTTACATTTAAGATGAGAGGAAGCTGAGATTTCCAAAAGAGTTTTGAGCAGTTTGAGTACTATCTCTTTTAAGAAAAAAATGAGTTTTGAGAAAGAGTTTCTAAAACATGATTAGTATGACAATGCCATCAATGCTTAAGCAGTGTGGTATCTAGATATACCATCAATGTTTATGCAGTATGACTTCCCGAGTCATCAATGATCATATTAAAATATGATTTTGATATGTTTTTTTTTGAAAGAGTTTTCAAGAGCAGTTACCTCTTTTAAGAGGGTAGTTTGAGCAATTATATCAAACCAGAGAAAGAGTTATGTTTTTAAACATATGAGCTGAGTATATTTTGGGAGTAGTATTGAGCACCGATATGGGGACGCGAGTTCATAATAACTCAAGTCTCCATAAACCATGTAGCCAACGTGGGTAGAAAAGGTCATACTTTTTAGATGATTCTTTAATGCATTTTAGCATAGACTAGTGGATCCACTTAGTTAAAGCGTTCTATATGACGGCAAAGTATAGGAAAGTTCTGGTAGTGTGGGCAAGACAATGTATCATCACTTAGGCCCATAGTGGTTGTTGTCGGTTAGAGAAACTCTCACAGAGTTATATTGTATTTTTATACACACATTGAGTATTATTGTATTTTTCAATACATTGAGTTGCTATCCACAATTTTACAACTTTTCATATATATTGCATCTTTTGCTATTGTTTTATCCTTGAGTTGAGTGTCTTGAGTTGATCGGTGCTTCATTGTGTCGAGTACCTTATTGTTGAGTTTCACTGAGTTGAGAATCTTATTACTGAGTTGAGTATCTTATCCTTGATTTAAGAATATAATTTATATAACTGAAGAGGTATAAGTTAAGAAGATGATTTTTCAAAAAAAAAATTTTGAAAGAAATAAGAAAAAATGTCAAAAAAAAAGAGAGAAAAAAATAAATATGAATGGAGGTCATAGAGAGGTGCCACATCACCTTCTCTATGTTCCTCCTTTATATAAATATATATATATATATATATATATATATATATATATATATATAGAGAGAGAGAGAGAGAGAGAGACAGAGAGAGAGAGAGATTTTCTTTGATGGATCTTCATAATTAATTGTAATTTGATGAATTATAGTAGCTAGTAATTGTGTTTTTAGTAGTTTTTAATTTTTAAAAATATGTGTTACGATTTTAAAATAATATATTATTTAGTTCATTATAAAAAGAGAAAATACATAAATCACTCTCATACTTAGCGGTCAAACTTACTTTAACACTTAAACATGAGTTTTTGGCCAAAAACATCTTTAAATTATACCCCAAACTTAAATTATATCCTTAAAATATCATTTTTTTTGGGGCAAAAAACATCCGTTAAGTATTTTAAAGTTAACAATTTCCATCCTTCTGTCAGATATCGTAAAAAAACTAAGGGATCCTACAAAAACATGAGCAATTCACGTGACTATCAACAAAAGTTTTCCTGCATAATTCCATTACCTACTATAAGATCCTGAAAAAAGATTATTAAAAATCTTAGACACCATTGCTTGTTGAAACAAAAAATGTTTGGAAGGTGTGAGGATACATGGTATGCTTTTTTTCTCATTTAGTAACAGAAAAAAGTTAGAGCTTACTTATCTTTACTATTTTCAAAGCTAAATTGTATTTAGATCAATAAATTGTTGGGCCAATCTGATATTGAAGTGATCAAAATATTAATTATGTCTCCATTTGAGTTTCATTCTACATTATTAGAAGCATAAGTCTTCAACAACGCCGCTTATAGCATATTAAATTGAGAAGAAACATATTTCAACTAATAATATCTTTAACATCAAATTACATGCAAAATAAATGAAAATATGTGTCAAATTAAATTTTTTTGCATAATGCTAAACTCAATTAACGAAAAAGTTCACGATAGTATTTTTGGCATATCTAAGAATAATAATTATGAAGGGATGACTTGATTTTTGCGAGATCTGTTAGTTTTCTGATAAATTCAAGTAAAATTCAAGTAGAAAGATGTAGTTTAAATTTGGGATATAGTTAAGGATGATTTTGGCAAAAAAACTCCTTAAACTTTATGACATTTGTTTACCCGTGATCTTTATTTACTTTAGCCGTCCATTATACTATTTGGCTATTTATATCCTCATCGTCACAAGACTTGTTACATATACACCTAATTGAATGAAAACCCCCAAATCCAAGAAGAAAGATACTCGATTTTGAAAGAAAAAGATTCAACTCATCTAACCTATCCAACCAAACTAAACTAAAAATTTGTCATTAATAGTTAATTCTCATACCTCATATTCATCAAAGGTAAAGATTCGTTTAACACTGGAACAGAAAATTTGGAAGTTTTGATCAATTTTCTGAAAAATTGCCTCCTCGAAAGAGAAAATCAGAAAAAAATTGATACTTAGATTAGACACTCATTTAGCAAGAAAATAATTGGGTTGGGTAATTTTTTTTGTTACTCCTAAAAAGGCCTATGAGGTTTATCTATCTAAGAAACTTGTGTTTGAGGAAATGTTGAAGAAGGCTAAAAAGCAGTCTTCGAACCTGAACATTGCATCATCTCCAGGACAAAGTCACTAAGATATCGTTTGTGAGGGTGTAAATTATCAACATAAACCTCATCTTCTAGGTTTCTATCCCTCTTGGATAATTAAGTTATACTTTAACTTGGATATCATCATTGTTGGAGGTTGATCACTATATCTCTACAAATAAATCCTTCTAGAGCTTAAAGTGAAACTTGAGACAAGCCCTTGCTAATTTTCCTTCTTCAGGGTATGTATGTATTCAAAATATAATGGAGCTTCCAAACTTTGTCAACAAGTTTTTTGTCTTGTATAAGAGTGGGTTAGCCCTTACTTCCCAAGTAGTACGAGCCAAAGGGGCAGCCCAAAGGAAGAAGAAGTCATTAATAACTAAAGTGGAAGGAAGAAGAAGTATGGCTGAATGGAATTAGGCAAATTTTCTTATTAATAAGATGGCCGAGTGGCCTTTTCCATAATTATACATCTCTTTTCGTTCAATTCACTTTTTTGCTAGGTGATGACACCAAATGTTGTGTAGCGTGTACAATAGATGACCACTTCTCAGAATCTTAATTTCCAACTTAGACTCATAATCTAAATTTAGGTATCCATCCTCGTTAGAAGCTCCTTCAAAGTCAGGTTTGTTGATGGTAACATTAGCTCTCAAAAACAAGATTGCGTAGGAGTCACCTGTCATAAATTTGTTCTTCTTGGTATGTGCATATGCCTAATGACAATAGAATTCCTTTCCAAACTCATCCGTCAATTTCGCGCACTCGTTCAAAACATGGAAGTAAATTTCATGCTTTTTTGGGCGGCTAACTGCCAATTAAATTGAACAGGCCAAATCACATGATCTGTTATGATCCTTCCGTCAAATTTTACCAGTCAAAATATCATAAACAAAGCAGTGGATTGAACAAAAGCATATTTAACGTCCGACCTACAGATAGAAAAACTGCTTAATATATAAACTGAACATATGCTTTGGCCAGCTGATGGATCAACACCAAAATGCTCTTTCATTTACCAATACGCCCCAACAACACACGAATAATGGGAATCCAACTTTTCAATGCTTCAGTGCATGGATCTGCTTAGATAACACTAACTCAAACAAGCTTCCAATTTACAACCAGTCAAGCCTAGAAATAACATGGCTTATAGACATGAATAAGTAGTGTGGGCACTTAACATGATCATACATTTGTATTTACAGTTCAACAAAAGTTAAGTTCCCATGTAAGAAACTATATTTTCTCGATTATCAGCCGAGTCAAAGGCAGGAATGAGGATATCCACAGCTCTGATGGTGAAATGATGGCATCACAATGAACACCAGCTGAAAATCGTGGTGATGTCATTAATGACTTCCTTCCCCCTCGCTCCTATTCCAGGCAATCTTTGATTCAATACGGTCAAAGATTAGTTCAAAGGTGAACAACAGTACCTGTAGCACCCTGGTGTATTGAAGTTCCATTTGAGTTTTTCGAACCCACATCTTTGCTCCAGCAACCTTGCTTACACCTGTTCTGTCAAGCAAAGAGAGTTGCCACTATCTGTATACTTGATATGGTAAACAACCAAGCATTTCACTGTAGAAAAACAAGATAATACTATTGAAGAACATCACAAAATGGCTCACTTCTCAACCATAACACAATACATTTAAGTTCTTGAGAGTTCATTTTTAAGTAGAAACACTAGATAATACTATTGAAGACTTCAAAACAAGCAACTTTTCAATCAAACATATTTTTAGTTCATTTTAAAGCAAGTGCAGAAGTCTCTCTCTCCAACTGGGACCTGCCCCTGCAGTTTTTTTTTCCCTTTGGGAGGGAGGGAAGGGTGTTGCCTAGGTAACCTTTCCAAGAGTTTGGTACCTAAATCAAACTAAGTGGCATGGTAAACCATAAATGAGAAAGAAAAGGACACAACCCATAAGTGGCCAGAATCAACAACCTAAGTATGAAGATCACCCACCTTCAATATGCAGATGACACCTTAATTTTTTGTGATGCAGAAGAAGAACAGCAGAAGTATTTAAGAGCGATTCTAATCCTGTTTGAAGCCATTTCAGGTCTTTCACATTAATTGGAGAAAGAATTACATATACCCCATAAATCATGTGCCTAATATGGAGCAACTATCCATGATACTGGGAGGTGAAGTGGGAAGGCTCCCCACTATCTACTTGGGTATGCCCCTGGGAGCAAAGTCAAAATCCAAAGGGATATGGGACTCTGGACTGTTAAAGTGTGAGAAAAAATTTGACCACGTGGAAGTCTCAGTATTTATCTTTGGGGGGAAGTCTCACACTGGTAAATGCAGTTTTAGATACACTACCAATGCTATCACTCTTCCCAATTCCTTCAGGTGTTGTTCAAAGACTAGACAAGATCTGAAGGTCCTTCTTATGGCAAGGAAACAAGGAAAAAAGAGCTTTCCACCTAGTCAAATGGAAGGGGATTATTAGGAGTAAGAAACAAGGTGGGCTTGGCATCAGGAATCTGAAACACCACCCGTCCAAAGCTTTGAAGATCAAATGGCTATGGAGATATGCACAAGAACCTCAAACCCTATAGGGCACTGTCATAAAAAGTAAGTATGGGGAAGAAGATTGTTGGGTATCCAAGGAGGTCACCACTCCATATGGAGTCAGTTTGTGGAGATCCATCAGGGCCTTCTGGTCTTTTCTTAAAAAACACTCAATGATCTGAGTGCACAATGGAGTCAGGACCAGATTCTGGAAAGATAAATGGATAGGGACAAGGTCATTGCAAGAACTGTTCCCGGATCTTTTTGACCTTGCCCAAGATCAACACAATACAGTAGCTGAGATGTGGACTCAACAAGGATGGAACATGAGATTCAGAAGAGGGATGAATGATTGGGAGATCCCAAGAGTGGTTGAACTATTCAAACAACTAGAGAGCTTTCAAGGGATGCAAGAAGGTGTAGATTGTTTGTGGTGGAATGGACACCCTAAAGGACTTTATAAAGTCAGCTCAGGGTATAAGTTGTTGCATCAGATAGAACCAATGAATACTTTTTGGCCTTGGAAACAGATCTGGAAGAACAGGATTTCGTATAAGGTTGCATGTTTTACTTGGCTTCTAACTAAAGAAAGTGTTCTGACTCGTGAGAATTTGATTAGGAGGAAGATATCACTATGCTCAAGATGTTTCTTATGTGAAAAGGCAGTTGAGAAGGTAAATCACTTGTTCCTACACAGTAGTATCACAGATCAACTATGGAAGATTTTCATCAATCTTAGGGGCATAGCATGGGTAATGCCAAGCAAGATTGTTGACACTCTTTAGCTGGGAGGTAGCTGGAACTGGAGCCAGTAACAGAGAGAGATGGAGGATCACCCCTTCATGTATATGGTGGACAATTTGGAAAGAAAGAAATGATAGATGCTTTGAAGATAGGTGCAATTCAGTACAAAAGATTAAGCTAAATTGTATCTTGTTATTTTGTTTTTGGTGTACTAAATTGTACTCTAGGTATACAGAATCAATCCTAGATGTGCTAGACACCATTTAGGTTTGATTTACTTTTGGCATACTCTGTATCTAATCTCACTCCTGTAAATATGGTTTTTCAGTACTAGCTTGAATACAAAATGTTACCTGATTAAAAAAAAAATAGGATACAACCACCGAGGTATAGGAAGACGGAGAATCAATATGTGAAGAAAGTATACAACATACCGATACTGATATTTGTGGGGACTTTTGGATTAAACAAGATAAGAAACACGTAACTTCTCCAACAAGAGCATATTAGAATCATATTTGATATTATTTTTTAAAAAAAGTGATCCTAGTCTAGAAATGCAAGATTTCTTTTTAGCCATCAGAGAATTGCATAACCGTCAAAGGTCAATGAGAAAGCATGAAGTAAACACTAATCAGTTATTAAAACCCATCTGTTTGTTGCTTAAGCAACAGAGAGATACAAAGTGAGGTGTCAACGCCTCATGGCAAAAGCGAATTCACTAAAATTTATGAAGCACACACTAGACAGTGAGGCACAAAGTAATATGAAGAATAAGATACAGAATAAATATCTTTTAACATAACAATACTGATATTTTCGTGACAATTGGATTAAACAGGAAAAGAAACACTCAACTCTCAAACAAGGGCGTTCTTAGAATTATCTTTGATAAAACCCACTAATGATCCTACCGGGAAATGCAAAATTTCTTTTTAGCCATAAGGAAAATGCATAACCGCCAAGAGTCGATGAGAAGGCATGAAATATACAGTACCTTCCCTTTGTTGCTTAAAGCAATGGAGAGATCCGAATAGAGGGGTTATCGCTTCATGGGAGATGCGATGTGCATAACTTTATGAAGCACGCACTACAGACAGTGAGGTGCAAAGTAATCCCTACCAGAAGCACTCGCTTCTTTGAATTCAGTTTAAAGATTAAAAAAATTACAGATTTATTGTTTAAGTACTAGGACTCCGCTCCACATAAACTTCACCATTCTCTTTGATTGAACTCCTCAATTATGCAAAGCCTCTTCTTCTACTACTTGTTTATCTGTTTCTTTTGTTTCTTCTTCGTTCTTATTGTTCTTCAGACAATGTCTCGTCTTCTGTTACTTCTAGTGTAGGGCAGTGTTGTCAAAGGTGTGCTTAAGCCCTGAAGTGAGGCTCACAACGTGTTGAGCGTTTCGCCTCACTTAATGTGCACTTCAATGTCCTCATCAAGGTTCTAAGGCATACTTTTTGTTGCCAATGAGCCTCTTCTGAAGAGGCAAGGCTAAACAATTGATAATTTACTGTATCATCATATTTTTTCAATTTATTTGTTCGTATATTTATAATTATTAATCTTGGACTAAGCATATATATTTGAAATTTTTTCTACCTTTTCGCCTTTTTTTCTTAAAGCACATGCTTTATTTGCGCTTAAAGGCCCAATGGACTTCAGAGTTTTTTTTTTTTTTTTTTTTTGCGCTTAAAGCCCCAATGGACTTCAGAGGTTCTTTTTTTTTTGTGCTCTTTGCTTTTGGTAACACTGGTATATATGGAGCCATCTTCTTATACTTCTATATTTGGGTTTCTCTTTTGTTTTTCCCTTCTACTCTCTTAGTATTAATTAAATGTTTTTTACCTTTGCAATATCCGGTTGGTAAAAAAAAAATAGAAAATATTCTCTAGGGGCATTCCACATTGATTGTGTCTTCCCTACCTTCCACAACACACCTCATCTAGTCATCTTCACCCCTACCCCAGCCCCAACCCCAACCCCCATAGTATTTGTCTAGATTATATACAATTACTTTTAGGATAACATATTTTGCTTATGTATTTTCCTTCATACTGAACACATTCTAAAGCAATTATATATGAAACTGAATACTACAAATATTAAAATTAATTCTTTTATGATCCTTGGTTACAAACTGAAAATTTTCAATCTGCTATTGAAGCGATCTTTCACTGTTCTCGTTGAAATTTTATTCTAACAATGTTTACTTTGAATTATGGTATTAATATAGTCATATTATTATATTTTGGGTGCTTGAAATTACTGATTTTAATTTCAATTTAATTGTTCAATTACTATTGTCGTTATTATACATTGGGTGGTTGAAATCATTAATTTTAATTGCAATTTAATGTTTTAGGCAGTATAGTCACATATATAAACTTACATTATAGTTTAGGTGAACTGTGCAATTCATCTGTGAGCTTGGCCGCTTCTCAGTTAAATCGCCACCGGCATCATTGTTTTTCACACTTTTTGCCTTTAAACTTGGTGGCAGGTATATTTATTCCAGTTAAACCAACGACCAAAATATCTACATAAGTACAACAGAACCCAAACATAACAGGAAAAAGTGTCGGGACCTTCAACTCTGACAGCATATGATAAAAGAAGAATGGGCCACTAAATTCCATTTCCCTAAGCTGCTTTAGACGAAACCTAAAACTGCAACACAGCTCAGGGTACATGCATCACTCCTCACCCCATCTTTAAAAACTACTTCAAACTTCCAAATTTTAGCAGCTCTAGATTCCAAACAACTTGGTGAAGCAATTTGAGCAAGAAGATGAAGACATACCATTGCTTATCATTGAACACATACTGCTTGTTTGTTTGTTCCAACAAAATAAAATGGCATGCTTTACCTAGTAGACTGCACTTACCCCAAAGAGATGGTCCCACCATGAAATTGAAAAGACGCAAATAATCATAATAGTATATCCCTCTGCTAACCTTATATTTCAAGGCATCAGCTATTTCAGATGTGTAGCGGTTGATGCCATACATTCACAATCCATTTACCCAACATGTATGTCTATGGAAGAAAAAAGTTGAAGTAGAATGAAATTAGACACCACATGGACCTTATTGAAACTTACCATTAAATAACAAACTAAGAACCAGAACTTGACTTTTGAACCCACACTTGTTTCTGCATTAATATCATAGTCCATGCAAGCACATTAGTAAATGTACAAGGGAAAATCAGAGATCAAAGTGCAAATAAGAATTTAAAAAGAAAACACACCTCAAGAGAACTGTAAGCAGAAGTGCCTCCCCTTTTCACGGGTTTTCCTTCCCCAATAGAAGTGCCAGCCACATCCCTCAAACCACGACGACCACCATGTTTAGAGTTACCTTAATTTATCAGAAAATTTTGAAGTAACCACAGAAGAGCCAAGAACTAAGAGGCAAGACAAACTTAAGCACAATTTCATGT
This sequence comes from Solanum verrucosum, assembly GCF_900185275.1. Taxonomy (NCBI): domain Eukaryota; kingdom Viridiplantae; phylum Streptophyta; class Magnoliopsida; order Solanales; family Solanaceae; genus Solanum; species Solanum verrucosum. The sequence goes on from NW_026020173.1 coordinate 3,047,648, forward strand.
AGAACTCAGCACAATCATCTCATGGCCCAAAACAAAACTAACCATTATCCGCAGAAGAGTGAGAATTACGCCCACTTCCAATTGGTCTGAACTCACTACCGCGTGCAATTGGTAGATCATTTTTCAATTCTCCTTGACCCCCTAAAGAAGCAGAAAATAAGAGTATGATTGCAGGAGGAAAACACTGAACCAAAGGTAATCTTTCATACAATTAACATGTAGCAGAATACGAGGTAAGACAATGATGCTTACACTCATTTGAAATCATAGAAGACTTGGAAGAGGCAGAAAAATAATAAGCATATGGGCCAATTTGGACGAGCACTTTTTAATTGGATTTGGATATAATTTGGTGTAGTTACACCGTTTGACCTGTTTGTTTGGCCAAGTAATTTACTTGGTCAGAGCATGAAATTGAGTGTAATTGAGGGGAAGTAAATACTCCCTCCAATTGCCCCCAAGGCCTAGCTTGAGTGGCAAAAGGTGGAGGATTTGTGGCTTAGGTCGCAGGTTCAAGCCCCACACCATGCAAAGCGAAGCCCGGTATTTAAGTGGAGAAGGGTAGAGGGGGGGCCCATTATCCACCGAGTTTAGAAGGCTGTAATTGGTCCAAAGGACGGGTCTCAGACGGATTTCTCGGTTATCAAAAAAAAAATACTCTCTCCAATTCTCAAGGGGAAGATGAGCATTTGTCGTAATTACACCATGTACGTACCAAATGACTTCCAAAATTCTTTTATTTTTTATTTTTTCAAAATATTATTCTATTTTCTATTTTCAAAAATATTATTCTATTTTCAAAGGAAGACTCTTTATCTTCCATTTCTTCCTCTCATATTCTATTACAACGTGAAACCACTTGTTTGCTCCATTACAGATGTTAATACTATATATCTCCTTATATTTTCCTTTTCTTCTTTTTATATTTTTTTTCTTGCATATCCAATATCAGTACACTAGTACTAGCAGTACTTTGTAAGTTGATGTCTTGCTGATGTAATGAACTTAATGACTTGCTATATTGTTATTATTTTATGAGTTCATATATACTTTATTTTAAAAAGATGTTTTTAAAATAAATTTTATGGTCCATGGACCATTTTATTAATTATTTGCAAAAGGGTTCCTATATTTTAAATCTATTATTTCTTTCCTTTTTATCTTCATTGAACTAATAATTTTATCAGATTAATTTTGATTGATGATATTGATAGATTGGAGATAATGTGACGCTTTAGCTTTACAATAATGAGTTTTATATAATTTTATTGTAGATAGATTGATAAGTAGCGTTTGTATTTTGTTCAATAGGTAGTTTTAACTCTTATTTTCTATTCATTATAGAAAAGTACTATCTAAACTCATATCTATACTTTTCTTTTAAATTAAAAAAGTACAGCAAATCATACTTTTTTTTATTATTGGAATTTTAAAATTAATTCAAGTTAAATTTCCAGGACTATCCATGTTTGTCCAGTATACCAAACAATCCCTAAGAGGAAGATTTTGAGAATATACATCAAGAGAGATAGTTGTTAGTAATACGAGTGAACAAACCTTCAACAAACTCCCGCACTTGGGAAGATTGAGGAATACCAGATGATAAAGATCCATTACTGGCTTGTGAACTATCAGCACGACGAAGAGGAGCCCAAACACCACGATCAGGCCGATCTCTATTCCTAGAACGTCTTTCTTGTTTCTCAATGTGGACAACATGCTTTTCATTTCCAACAACCTTATCCTCATTAGCTCCACTTGTATCCTTCTGAAACAACTGCATACTTGGTGGCAGAGGAGGTCTCATGTCCTTATCCTGTATTTGATCTGATTGAAATGCTGACTGATTCTGTCGAGCATCCTTTAGAAGAATACTTCTGATGATTCTGCCACTTGTCTCTTGGCGCTGGTTCTGTTTCAGAGCAGATAAACTAGGTGAATTCTTGAGAGCAGATGACACATTCTGTTGAGCTAGTGAACCACCAGAAACCTACACAGTTAAGAGAAACAAGAGTAGGTCCAAGATGCAGACATACAAACTAAAAAAATTAACCTGAGATGACATTGATGTGTTAAGATCATATGATCATAGCAAGTCTGAAAATTGTTGGTAGTAACAAATAGAGCATCGACACAGCAGATGACTTTAATCATTCAAACTAAATGGTATTGGTCTAAAATCTTCTTCACATGCTCTAATATCTCTTGCGTCTCCGTTCGCTTTACCAATAAAATGGTTACCATTCTGCACATGCTATCATATTCCTTGGGACAGTGATAAAAAGAGTGTCAATGCCCTTCAGTGCTTACATCTCTTTACACCCCCACCCCCTCTCTTTCCAAGGCCCCGATTAAAGACAGTCAAGAAGAAAAGGCTCCTCCTTCTGCCACTAAAGATGTAAACTTACATTAGGACCTTCTTTTTCCTTCCCCTTCAAGAGCAGGATTTTCTTCTTCCCACTATCAGCAGTTACTGAACGACCTGAAATAGATTAGAAAGCATTATAGATACTTTAAACAAAATGCTTGTATAAGTAAAAATGACAGGAATGGTAAAAAGGACAGCACATTCTGATTATCTTCGCCATTAAATGGTGAAAGCACAGCGCCTTGTGCAAGTAAAATATCTCTACACAAATCATATATATTATAGTTCAACCAAACTTAGCACTCTAACCTCCAACCAAGAGAATTGGCATCCAAGATACCACACTGGCTTATAAGATAGAAGTAACCTGACAGGCAGGTCCAATTAGTAACTATATCAAGCTATCCTTTCTCTTCTCCACTTAGACTTGGGCCACCCACTTCTGTACATCCATTATATAATTGAATAAAAATATTATTTTGATCAGAACATTGAAGATTATTAACTGATCTCCTTTTTGAATGAAAAATCCAAACAGCAGCTGCCTATGACCCCAGAATTTATATGCAACTCCTTTTCATACAACAGAAAAAATACCCTTCCCCTAATATACTTCCACATTGGCCCTGCAGCATTAGAGATGGCAGCACAAAGATCCCTTTTTGGGTTCAGGAAAGTGGCTAATATCTGTCCATGTTTTAAGACAATAAAACTTCTAGATGCAAAGAAATAGTCAAATGCATTAAGGATTCCGGTTCTACGTCCAAATGATATCTAAGCTTGGAAACAATATCATACTGTGAATAACAATATCCATGAAAGATGCTAGCATGGAGTACTTTGACTTTAGGGATTTGCTTCATCATTAGCCAAAGAAGAGAGACAAGGGGGAAGCTTAGCGCGCCTTTGACAACACAGCACTGGGTATGTTGGTGGTGGTGGTGTAAAGTGGAGAAGCCTGTATTGAGAGCTGGCTATATTTTTGGAGGCTTAATGTGATGATCACAACACCTGTGTGAATATCATATCATCTTGAAGTATTCATGAACACTTTAGCATTGCCACTATGCCAGACATTAATCTGGAATCAGCAAAAAGGAGTACATGGATGGAATATTTCTTTTAGAAGGCTACTGCATGACTGGGAGCTGGAAAGAGTTGTCAAATTTTTCAAGACCTTGGAATCATTCCAAGGGTTCAAAGATACTGAAGATTCACTTATATGAAATCCCAACAGTAAAGGAACTTATTCTGTAAGCTCAGCTTATAACATTCTGATTAGGCTCAGACAGTCAACTAATCAGCGGCCATGGAGATCCATTTGGAAGATGAAGGCTCCTTTTAAGGTGGTATGCTTTCTTGGCTAGTAGCAAGAAATACTTGCCTCATACAGGATAAACTTCAAAGAAAGGGATTCCAACTGTGTTCTAGATGCTTTTTGCGCGGAACTGCTAGGGAAAATAATAGTCACCTATTCATTCATTGTCCTATTACTTGACAATTATGGCTACTATTCTTGAACATGGTAGAAATCAGATGGTCAATGCCAGTAACAAGTGTTGATTTACTGAACTGTTGGAACCAGAATGACGGAGCAGTTAGTCAGAAAAATTGGTGAAAACTTGTCCCTGCTTGCATATGGTGGACCATTTGGAAGGAGAGGAACTATAGAGCTTTTGAAGACAAATACAAATTTGTGGAGAAAATCAATATGAACTGTTTATTTTTGCTTTATTTTTGGTGTAAAGAAAGCTATGCTGAGGCTGAATCACTCGTTGATATGATAAGATCCTTGTGAAGTAGTAGCCTAAGCTTGGTAGGGATTTTGTGAAGTCTTTTTGCAAGGTTAAGGTGCAACTTTAATATATATATATATATATATATTCGTTACCGGTTCCAAAAAAAATGTTATCAAAAATCCAATTGGAACACTCTCTGTTTATCCGGAAAACCAAACTCACAGAATTTAGCTACCCAATCAAAAGCCAAGTCCAACAGACTCAAATAACTTGCAACGTGTCTACTCATTTTGCATATAATATATCCTCACTCAAGGCCAAGATAGCTAGCGAGCACACAGAGAAATGCATTTTGGTTTAGTTTGAGTATCCAACAAACAGATCTCAAACAAATAATATTAAAAAACACAAATCCAGTTTTTGCTAGACTCTCGAAAATACTGTAAGGATTGGTATTTTGTACTACGGTACAACAACAGCACTTAAAAGATCAGGTTTCGTACAAAGTACAACAATTCAATAAAGAGCTAAAATCCAAATTCCAAGCACTAAGATAACCAATCGCCATAGCACAAATATTTGTGATATGGCAGGTTATGTATAATATTTCCCTACTCTCTAGCGATCATTTGGTATTAACATTGTAGATTAGTGACTTGTATAAGGGTGGAGCCTTCCTCTGAACATCAAGGAGGAAAGATTAGGTTGATCCTAACCTTTATTATAATATAAATTACTTCTGGGCAGTACCTCTCAACAAGATTGACAGATGGCACAAAAGAGAGGGTTAACCAGGTACATAAGTAATAGGTCTACCAATGCACAGAATTATTCTCCTGTCCATTTATGTTTTGGTCCATGAACCTTTATACATATTGATGCTAGCTTCTTTCAACATATTTGTTTAACTGAGCAAAAAAGAACATAGAAAAAGAGATATATGATTGTCATAGTTCCTTGGGCTTGCTACTGCATAAAATATAATTCAAGAAAAACAAATGTCTCAGCCTGTCAGCCACAAGTTAGTGCAGCTTATTTTCCTACAAATAAAACTCAGGCAGAAATAAAAACCTTGGAGGCTGTTAGAATATGAATAGGAACAGGAATAGTATATAGAATCTTACTTAGAGTAGGAATGGGAATAGTATATCAAATCCTATTTGAAAAAGGATTATAATGTAGTGTCCTAGTTGGAAAAGAAGCCTGATGTAGTGTCTACGAATATGGTCTCAATGTAATAATGTAGAGACACAACTCAATAATATTCTTCTCCTATATTTCTCATAGAGGTATAGACAGAGAAATGTTCCCTCCTTTTCCACCCCACCCCTGCTTTTACATAGTGCCTCCTAGATCCTCCTCGGGTTTTTGTTAAGTTTCCAACATCCAGATTCTTCACTCGCAAAGCTATGATATTGATCTAACTGATTTTAGCAAATAGAAAATGTACCAGCAGTATAGTTCTTTACCTTTAATCTAAATCTCTATAAAACATGACGAGTCAACTTGTCACTTACACTTGTTATCCCTCCCAAATGCATTAACATACGCAGACATTAAAATCACAAGATCGAAATGTCTTGAGTATTTAGGATTAAACATACTATCATCCCAATTGAACGCCCCTAAAAGATCTTTTAAATTTTGACTGTTACACTTTCCTCAAACTCACACACCCACCCACTCAAAACCCCCATTACACACAAAAAAAAAGAGATGCATATCAACGGCAGTATGTAGCAAACCTGTAAGAAACATAAGACATACCAATTTCCCCTTCCACTACATCAATCCCAGATCCAGGAGCAGAAGTACCAGACTTGACAGAGAGCTGCTGATCACCACGTTTTGGCACTAGAATATAGGATTTGTCCTTACTGTTGCCAGCCTTAGAACTGTCCCGTTGAACATACTGTGAAATAAGGTGTTTTGTAAGTAATACAAGACATGAGATACTAACTACATGAAAATAAATAGAAAAATTCCCAACAAGCAGCAGTTTTATTGTTTAAATCCTACATGAAAAGATAAAAAAACAAACATATGCATCTAGATGTGCGCGTATGTGTGAGTTTTATGACCAAACTAAAAATATTTGGTGTAAAATTTGAAAAGGCAACACGCTTCCCTGCAATTATAGAGAAAATGGAAACTAGTAACGAAAAGCTCAATTATAAGGCAAAGCTGAAAAGGACAAAAGTAAAGTAAGAGTGGTGAAGGCCCGACATCATCTTCATCTACAAGCAGGCATATAGATCAATCCAGGCCAGGAATTACAATGAGAGACAATTAAAAGCAGTTCAAGAGTAGAGAATATTACACTCACAGAAAGCCTTAATATTCTCTGAACTTGAAACGGAAAATTTATAATGTATAAAAAGTTGTATAGAGAGTTGTGGTGTAAAAAGACATGGACTAATCCCAGCAGTTCATGACAACAAAGTTTGGGATGAAAAGCATGTACCATGGTTGTAGAAGTTCTCTTTTCAGAGCCTCGTCTAGATGCAGTTGAGCTAGGACTTCTTGAGCTTGTGCCACCAACACTTTTACTTGATTTTCCATTAGAGATAGACCTCTGTCAAAAACCAAGGCCAATAAACTTGGTGTCATTTATTACACTTAAGGGAAAATGCTCAAAAGAAATATACCATAATTCATTTAACAAGACAAAAGAGACAAGATCTAAAGAGTAGTAGAGAATGCAATGGAATCTTCTACATAGAAACAAAGTAAACAAAGGAAAACCAACAAAGGAACTTCCAGAAGAGAAAGACTGAATATAGTCCGCAAACCAGCTTTTGAAGAACATAACACAATCTTTACCACAAGATGTTATTCGACTATATCTGGTTCTTCCCACTATTTTTTTTCTCCGTATATTATCAATTACCATCTGCAATTGTAAATAATTAACACTCAAAACTTCAATTCCTTATATAAAAGAATTCATTACTGAAAAATCCAGATTAACAGGGACATTTTATTTAGTACTAAGCAAGATTAGAAGCTCATTCCGGTAAAATCTACACAATCAACAAACTTATTTTACCAACAGGTAGCTCAAAGAGGAATATTTACAGATTCTTCTATTCTTTGAGGATAAATTTCAGAACCTGAAACAATAAGATAAAAAGAAAAATAGGAGGTTCCATTATAACAATCCGATTTAGACCAAATTATGAAACTTTTTCTCTGTTGCTCACGTACCCGAGTAACTCACTGAAGGTAACACAAAATTGATGTGCAAGACCTAATACTTTCCCGTTTCTCTTTTTAACACAGCAAATGGCAGAAGCATCCAACATATAAATCACAGACAAATACAAATAGAAAGCTGCACACTACAAAAACATGCAGCAACTAGTTCTTTAATAGTAAAGTTTGAGAATCCCAAGATTCTGAATTTCAAAACAGGAAAGTTTCCCACCCGAGCTCCACTCTTCACAGCTCTTTTCTGACGTACATAATCCATTAATGGAGTAACTATAGGAGCATCCTTTGCTGAGCCTGAAATACAGAAATAAGTAGAACTTCAGTTTCTAGAGAACATGATGCACTCCACCTTCATGTTTTACTCTCCAACTCTCATTTTGATAAATCAGATCTCCATTTGATGCTCAAGGACAGTAGGGAAAATGTTCTAAACATGCTCTGACTAACCAGCTCGTTCAGCTTCCTTTCTCTCCAATTGTATCTCAGCACTCGGAAGATTCTCAACAGGCTTTGCAAGAAATTCAAGGAACTCCATATATGCAGGATCTACAAGTGCATCAACAAAATTAATGTAGCAGCAGGCAAGATGGACATAGCATGTATGTCACATGCAATCAGTTCATCATTTTAATACCTTTCAATATGGTCCCTTCACGGGCATCCTTCTTGAGCCAGTGCTTTGGGACACGCTGGGAAGGAGCATACTCGACAATGGTTTTGAACTGAGTGCCTAGTATAGACATTCCGGGAAGATGAGTATAATAATTTGCCAATCATATTAGATCACTGAGCAAGATAAATCTAGTAGGAACCAGATAAGAAATAAGGCAACATCTAATAGTGTGGTGACAACCAAAGTTTTTCAAGTTTCATCTGGATGGAAGGAATGCCCAATTAATCTGGTGTAACTGCGCTTGAGCTTTACCTTTCTCATTCACAAACATGTGCCCATCAAAGAACTCAGCAAACTCAGTAACATCTTCCATATTCCGAAAGTCAATATAGGCTTTTGAATAGCTTTGATGCTTCAGGCTGCAGAAGAAATTTGGGTATAAATGTTGTCAACAATTGAGGAAGAGTGGAAACCTAACATATTTGCAGATTATGAGTGATAATATTGCAGCCTGTTATTTGCTATTAATGGAAACCCTAACCTGGTCTTGGCTGGGCGAAAAGTGAACCAATTGTATCGACCAGCAAAGCGAGAATCAACATGCTCCAGAAGCATAGACTGAGAAAGTGTCGGCGGCAAGTGTCGTAGAACGACTTTGGTTCGCCGATTCTTCATAGCAAAATATCCAAATCTAATCTAATCTACTCTACTCAAAGATTATCTGAAAATTTTCCGACAAATCACATCTTTTCCCTATAGCAGTGATGGAATTCTAGAGCCCTAATACGAAAATGTTCATGCATAACAAATTCTTTCTCAGAGATAGAAAGAGGCGTGAAATTTACCAGCTTGACTAAAAGAGGATTTTCCCAAGGAATTTTATTTTTTATATTTGTACACTATACATGTAATAACTAGAAAGGAAAATATCATCCTTAAACTATATTCTAAAAATACATTACATCCTTAAAATATCATTTTTTAAGTAAAAGAAAAAAATATTATCTAAATATTTAAAAGTTAACAATTTTTATTCTTTTGTTAGAATTTGTAGAAAACTAATACATACCACAAAAAATAAGTCGCCTCTTCGTATTTATTATTTTTAGATGCATCAAAAATGTTATGTAAACTTTTCAGCAATTTTTAGGCAAAATTATTTAATTTGGTAGTTTTTTTTTTTTTTACATGTAATTTAATATTAAAAACTATCAATTGAAATATGTTTCTTCTCAACTGAATTTGCTAGAGGGGTGTTTGTTGGATACTTTCATTTTTAATAATGGAGAATAAAATTCGAATGCGAGACATAGTCAGAATTTTGATCACATCAATATCATATTGCCTCAAAAATTTATTGATCTAACTACAATTTGACTTTGAAAATGTGGAAATAATTAAGCTCCAACTTCTTTCCATTGGTAAATAAGAAGAACATATCTTGTATCCTTGCACCTTCCTAAAATTTTTAGTTTCGGCAAGCAATGGTATCCAAGATTTTTAATATTCTTTTTCTCAAGAGCTTTTTATAGCATATAATGAAATTATGCCGGAAAACTTTTGTTGATAGTCATGTGAACTGCACATTTTTTTAGGATCCCTTATTTTTTGACAATATCTAACAAAAGGATGGAAATTGTTAATTTTCAAATACATGGAGGATGTTTTCTGCCAAAAAAATATTTTAAGAATGTAGTTTAAGTTTGAAGTATAGTTTAAGAATGTTTTTAGTCAAAAATTCTATACGACTACGTATACACACTCTTCACGTTTTATGCCTAAAATCATCAATATTTGGAACACACAAATGAGCTTGGTATCAAAGCACACATTTTCCCTCTTGGGAGAAAGTCTCAATAGCTTTTTCTGAAACTGAATTCTTCAATTCAATTAAATTCGGATCATTATCTTGATTTTCCTTAACATCCGACACAGGAGACGATTCTGAACCATTTTGCACAATAACACCACCATCCTCTAAATCAACCATACAAACTCCCAAATAGGACAATATATGAACATCACAAACCAACTTTTTCTTATCATCCTCAATGTGAGCAACACTGTGCATGGACAATCTGCTAAAAGCATCGGCTACCACATTTGCCTTACCCAGATTATAAAGAATGCTCATATAATAATACTTAAACAATTTAAGTCACATCATTTGTTGAAGATTCAAATCCTTTTGGTTAAACACATCCACATGAACACCATAGAAATTATTTTTCCATATCTTCAAGGCAAATATCACCGCCGCCAACTCCAAAAGACATAACTAAGAATTCATAGTGACCATACCGAGTACTAAAGTCTGTCTTCGAAATGTCATATTCTCTCATTTTAAGTTGATGATAACCCGACCTGAGGTCAATATTATAGAAGAAACTAGCACCCTGAAGCTGATCGAATAAATTATCAATCCTTTGGATGATATACTTATTCTTGAGTTGTGAATTGTTTCAATTGTCGATAGCCAATACACATTATGAGGGAACCATCTTTCTTACGAATAAAGAGAACTAGAGCACCATATGGAGAAATACTCGGTCTAGTGAAACCCTTATCCAAAAGGTCCTTTAACTGATCTTTCAACTCCTTAAGTTCGGTTAGAGTCATTTTATAAAGAGACATAGAGATAGGCTCGATATCTAGTATTATGATCTACGAGTCCTATCTATGGATCGTAGAAAGTCCTACGGGTCGTAGAAAGGCATTCGTAGAACTTGAGTTGAATTTTGGGGATTTAAAGTTTCTAAAGTTTGACCTACGGGTGAACAAGACAAATCCTAGGATATTTGATGGGTCATAGGACTAATAGGTAGAGTCTATTCTGAGAAATGGTTTGAGACCTCATGTCTACAAAAGAGTTTGACGGGTCGTAGAGCTTTATATGGGTTATAGGAGGTACACGTAGAAGTGATCCAGACTTAGTATAATTTTGGGCTTGAACTTGGGTTCTATGGACCGTAGAATGGTCGACAGACCATAAAATAATTCCATGGAAGTTGAATGGATATTTAGGCCCCCATAAGTAATTCTATGGTTGACAAGTACAATCCGTAGAAAGTCTTATGAACCGTAGGTCACTCCGGCAGATTTTAATTAAGGGTTTTTTGGTATTTTTTACCCAACTAACTCCTAAACTATGTCATTTTGGACCTATAACTACACCTATAACCGTTTTAACCCATCAAAATCAAACCCTATTATCTCATTCACTTAATTCTAAAAAATCTCTTAAGTCTTCTTCCCCAAATTCTCTCTCAACCTCTCAAGGTTGAAGTTAGGACTTCAAGCTTCAAGGTTTTATTATCCATTGCTTTTGGGCTTTGATTATCAAGGTATGTGAGAATTCACCAATGAATTACTTTCATCCATTGGGTCCCAAAAGAATCTCAAATTCCTAAATTGACTTCACCCAATTTCATTAGGGTTTCATGGAAATCTCCATGGATCTTATTGATTATGATTCAATTGTTTATTTACAATCTTATTATGCATGATTTGATGTAATTACATGGTTTTCAATTGACTTCATATGGATCCATATTTTTTACTTGATTATGAATTAGGGAAGATGAATGTAGATGGAATTTGAGGAATTCTGAATTGGGGGAAGAGAGAATTGGGGAAGATGGATGTGGATGAGATTTGGGGATTTGAGTGAATGAGAAAGTTGGGGTAGTTTAGGGGTATAAGGGTAGTTATAGGACATAAAACTAGGGTCAAAACGACATAGTATATGAATCAAATACATTGAAAATACCCAAATACCCTTAAGAAATAACTGTTGGAGGAGCCTACTGTTTGGACCTACGGGCCGTAGAAATACCTACGGACCGTACTGGTCAACCATAGGTCGAGTTGCTGGTACCTAAAATTGGCCAACTTCCTACGACACAATTCTACGAATCGTCAAACTTCCTATGGTCCGTAGACCTCACTTTGAACTAAAAATGTTTACTAAGTCTGGAATACCCCTATGGAACCCATCTATAACTCATCCAAATTTCTACGGCTTGTCCTGTTCATTCGTAGGTCAAACTTCAAAAATTTAAAATTTCAAAAACTCAACACAACTCCTTCCTATGGACCGTTCAATTTCCTACGGTCCGCCAAAAGGACTCATAGTCACTGTCTCAGTGCCAAAAATCAGAATTTTCCCTTTCCTTTCTACTTTCCAATTTTTGAGGTGTTACATCATGTATATCATGCTTAAAGTTCTCATATAATCATGCCTATGTTTTTATTCATCTTCCCATACTTAGTACATCAATGTACTACTACATACTTATGCCTATAATATTTTATAATTTAGGGTCCGACGCTTCTCCTCGTACACGTGCTTAGATCGGGATTGCTTAGTTTGACACTTGGATTGGTGAGTTCCCATTCTTCGAGGACCACACCTTTGATATTTTAGTATTTTAGTTGCCTTTTTTTTCAGACTTCTACGCGGTGTATGGGTTACGTCCCAACCACTCTTATGATGTTAGAAAGGCTATGGAAGGTACCGTTTTGTATTCCGCACTTATGATCAAATTCCTTATATGATATGAGACTTTTATTGCTTATTCTCTCTTGTTGTATTTATTTTACATCATGTTTATGTCAAGTGGCTTGTTTAGGGCCTCTCTTGGTCTTATTCGACATGTCACATCTAAGTGTACTTTGGGTCGTGACATGGAAGAAGGTCGACTCCAAAGTCGATTTACCTTTTGGGAGGAACTCTAGGAAGATCATCAAGAAATACTTCTGAAAACTTATCAACAATAGAAAATGACTCAAGAGTAAGGGTTTCAGAATTCGTATCCCTAACCCAAACTAGATGATAGATGCACCCCTTAGAAATCATCTTTTTGGCCTTAAGGCGTGAGATAAACTGACTTATACGTGCTAAATTACTACTTTTTCACTATATGAATGGTTCATTCGGAAACTGAAACCTAACCATTTGGGTTATACAATCAATAAGTATGAAAACATTTTAATGCAATGACCAAATAAGCATAATATAAATCTGATCATATGATTTCATAAAACATAGTACAAGGTCATGCATTCTTCTTTAAAATCATCATCATATTCAAAACATAAGTCTTTGAGGAAGTCATATTTTTTGGTGGGAGATGTCGTTAACCGACATAAATCATGTGATCTATAGCATGGAGTTCAGCGTATTGCTCCCACACTGAAAAGAAAGTATCCTACTTGTCAAGGTAAGGACCATAATCATAAGCTTATGTGGATCCACTAGCTAATGTCCAAGCGGGACATAACCTATGGGGAAATGTAGTTTTGGGACCTGGATAATTATCACTAGTCCAATTCGATGCTAAGTAAACTCCCAACAGAAAACATGCATAGTAATACTCATATTCATAATCTTTGAAATGGTAAGAATTTGATAATACCAACTCAATCATGAAAATCTCATAAGAATAACTCTTTTAAAATCATGATTTCATAACATATTCATAAGAGTCACTTTAATCGAAAGCATCTAAATCATGATAGTCTTTCATAATAAGAAGTACTTCAATCAGGAGTATATAAATCATATCATCCATTCATAATGGGAGGTACTTCACTGGAAGCTTCATATTTTTATAAAACTGATTGATTCTTTATTCAAAATCATCCTTGATTTATAAAATCTTTCATAGCATAATGCATGCATATCATCATAACATGAATTCATATCATAAAATACTTGCATGACATGGATTCATGAAAATATCATTGAAAACATTTAAATATGATCAAATGTTGCATAACAGTATTTAGATCTTAATGCAACATCTTAATATTTAGATATGCATTAAGATTCAAACGTGTTAATCTTAATGAAAATAAATGTGACCTTAATACCTCCATAATGGATAATAGTAACGGCTTCTCAAATGTGTATTCTAGTGTCTTAAGAGTATATCGATATAAATTAATCTGCTTTGAAGGTACGATAGTTAGTATTGGTATTCCCATGGACTATAAATAGAAAATTTATTGAAGCGCAATGAAACTATTCATCAAGAAAAATAAAAATTACATAACACATACGGAGTTAAAATTCATTATAAATTTGTATGAAATATCATCACCCACCAAAAAATCTTTCATTATCAAATATACACAATTATTTGTTGCCTTTATTTTGTTCAATGCATGACACAAAAACAAACAAAACATATACAGATAAAGCTTAAAAATAGATTAACCAAAAATTTTCAATATAACAAATATGAAGAAATCAAATAATATTTCAAACTTTGAATTCTAAAAGTAAATCCAAGTCGCACCTTCAATTTTTTAAAGAATTCGGCAATAATCAAAAGTTCATACCTCCTAATTTGATTAGAGTTTGCTCCAAGCCTTCTTCTTTTCCATTTATAGTTGATTTGAATAATCATGAATTTGTTTGAATTGAGTTACAATTTACATTTAGGTCAATCTCTTGATATCTAAAAGTGGAAGACTTTTATGTTCACTTGGACACAATCATGATTTCGAATGATTCATAGTATGAGGGTGACAACAATTTATATTTTGACTTGGACTCTGGATAATGAAATACTTTTATATTAAAAAAATGAAGAAGTTGGTAAGTTTTTCATAATTTCTTTTAATGACTTTAGGTGAAATATTAAACATTAAAAAAAAAAACATAAAGTCCCCATTAAACTAGAACCTATTTTTTAAGAAGATACCTTAACTTTGCGGGAGGGTCTAAATAATTTTATATTGGTATTAATATACCATTTATGGCCATCTGGAAGCGAAAGTGTAGCTCACTCTCTCAAGGAGAATGGGAAAGATGAACTAAGATATTTTTTATTTTCTTCTCTTTTTATTATACTCTCATTTTTATATTCCTTTCCTATTTTTCAAATTTTATTTTCTTTTCAATTTTTTGTTTCTTCGGTCTTCTTCGACGACATTGATAGTTATTTTCATTGTCTTCTTTGACTTTTTTAAATAGGAATGATAAGAAGGTAATACAAATAATAAGAAAACACAAAGAGGGAGATGGTTACTCTTGACCACCATTCTTTCAGGTGAAAATGTGTTTTTCAACGATAAAGATATGCTTGTGGACTGCATTGGTAATAGAATTCATCGTTGGTGTTTAATTTTTTAATAAAGATGATGAAAAGATAATAAAAGTCAGAGAACAAATGGTGAGGACTGCTAGTCACCATTTTATCCGGTGAAAAAATATTTTTCCGACGATAAAAAATGTCATATTTCCTCCACTTCTATGGTCCCACCCAGAACAGTATTAATTGATGTGAGTTTGAAATAATCATTAGATTTCATAACAATATCCATCTTGCTTAAGCATCTATCACTTTTCCTTTTATTTTTCTTTTTGTGTTGGAGAGGATTAGAGAAAGGGAAGAAGCAGGTGGGGAGGGGAGGGAAGGATTTTGGATTTATTTTTTTCTTTTATAAAAAGTTAGTCTTTTTCTCTTTTTATTTTTTAAATTTATGGTATTTTAACACGTGGAAATCAAGGATTAGTGTGTGACATCACTTCCTTTCTTAAAAGTGGGGCAGATAAAAAATGAGGCAATAATATTATTTTAAAATTATTCAGGGGGGTCATAGGATCTCGCAAAGTTTATGTGTCGTTTAGAAAAAAATAGGTACTAATTTAATGGGGACTAGAGAAAATACATAATTATCTCATTAAACTAGGATACTTTTTTAAAAAAGACACTTAAACTTTATAAGGTTCCTGGTACCCCACTGAACAATTTAAAGTAATATATATAAATATCTCATTTTTAGTCAATTATAAGAAAGAAGGTGCAAGCACGCACCAATTATTGCTTGCCATGTGTCAATATTTACCTAATTTCCTAATCTTTGTTTTTGTTTATATTTTTTCCTTATTTCCTCAGTTTTAATTATTTATTTTCCTTTTCTTCATCAATTTTGCGTTGTATTTGTAAAACCAAAATTCTCTCTTCAAGCTTAGATGAGATAATTTTTACTTGGTCTGAACATAATTTCAGTTCCGTAATTGATTAGAGATCACTTGAAATCATTCTTTTCTTCGACGTCGTCATCTTCTTTCATCCGGTGAAAAATATTTTTTCGACGACAAAAAATGACATTTTTCCTCCTATGGTCCCACCCAGAACAGTATTAATTGATGTGAGCTTGAAATAATCGCAAATTAGATTTCATAACAATGGCACTCATCTTGCTTAATCGTCTGTTACTCTTCTTTTTCTTTTTCTTTTTGTGTTGGAGAGGATTAGGAAAAGGGAAGAAGCAGGTGGGTGGGACGGGGAGGATTTTGGATTTTTTTTTATTTTTATAAAAGGTTAGCCTTTTTCTTTTTTTATTTTTTAAATTTATGGCATTTTAACATGTGGCAATCAAGAATTGGTGTGTGACATCACTTTCTTTCTTAAAAGTGGGGTAAATAAAAAAACGAGGCAATAGTATTATTTTAAAAGCATTCATGGGGTCATAGAACCCGACAAAGTTTATGTGTCTTTTAAAAAAAAAGGTACTAATTTAATGGGGACTAGAGAAAATACATAATTATCTCATTCGACTATGACACTTTATTTAAAAAGACACTAAAACATTATAAGGTTCCTAGTACCCCACTGAACAATTTAAAGTGATAAAAATATCTCATTTTACAGTCAATTATAAGAAAGAAGGTGCAAACACGCACCTATTACTGCTTGCCACGTGTCAATTTTACCTAATTTCCTAATCTTTATTTTTGTTTATATTTTTTTCCTTATTTTCTTAGTTTTAATTCTTTATTTTCCTTGTCTTCATCAATTCTAGGTTGTATTTGGAAAAAACAGAAATTCTCTCTTCAGGATTAGATGGGATAATTTTTACTTGGTCTTAACATAATTTCAATTCCGTAATTGATTAGAGGTCACTTGAAATCGTTCTTTCTTCGACGTCTCCATCATCTTTCTCTTCAACGTTGCCATCATCTTTTTGGTGCTTCTCACCCACACCGATCAAGAAGGAGGAGAAGAAATCTGAGGATGAAACAACAAATTTGTCATCTCTATTGCAAAGGAAATTAACTAATTGTCAATGAAATTTTTACCAGTGACAAAACAAAAAAGGTGTTTTCTTTGATGAATTGAGATTGTGTTATTCAGTGACAACTGAATGTCTCCGTCGAAATTCAATCCAAATGCAAAACAAAAAGAGAGAAATAAAGAAAAAAAAAACTTGAAGCCATTGCCATATCCTTCGGTGGTGAAGCTTAGGAAGGAGAAGAAGAAAAACTTAACTGTAAAATAAAAGATTATCCATATATTATTTAATAAAGAATATTGCAAAAAAAAAGTTTAATCTTATATTTTTTTCATTTTCACGCTCTTAAGGTGAGTGATATACTCTGTATTAAATGCTGAAAAAGGGTTCAATAATTTCACATTAAACTAGATTAGGGGTGTATTAGGACCACAAAATTTGAGTATCTTTTTTTTTTTAAAAAAAAGGACCTTACTTTAATGGAGTAATTATGTACTTTTCTCTTTATACAAATCCTTTCTTTATTAAACTACTTAATTATGTATCGCAATAATGTAACTCATACGAACTTACTGAAAGTATGAATTTTTAGTATCCATAATATTTGGATACCCAGCATTCTACACCTATATGAAAGGAAAACATTAATTCTACACCTAAACAAATTCTAATCCTTATATCAGGAATACTAATCCTTAAAATATGGAAGGAATATTAAATTACATTAACCAAATAAAATTAAATAATAATTTGAGGAAAATGGTGAAAAGATTATTGTCTAAAGCAAAGTCTTTTAATGAATGGCAAAAAGTTCAAACAAGATTTCTGTGGACCTTTATGCTTTTAATATAGGATAGATAGATAGATAGATATAAGATTAACAAATTTGAGCATGAGTACAACAGATGATAATTAATTGATGAAATCATCAGTGTCATGCTTGCACACTGGTCGCTGATTAGACAGCTAACATAAAGAACAACTGCCCAACGTCAACAAAACCTGAGAAAAGGTTTCTTTTGTGTTCTCTGTCTCTTCCCTTCTTTTGTATCTTTGCCTGTAAGATGAGGAGGTCATAAATCTTTATTCAAGAAACTTTAACAGTGGGTGGAGTCTAATAAATTAGAGACTTCCATCAAATCTTACGTTTATTCTTGGCAAAAGGTAAAATTTATCTCCTTGAGATATATGAATTATGTGATACGATGGTGTGTGAAAAAAATCAAAGTTGCTTGTTGTGACAAGGAGCAAAACAAAACTACATCTCCGGGAATAAGGACCAGAATGAATGAGATGGCGAACTCAGCCTACTGCTGGACAATTCGTCTCCAAGAGCAACTTAAATATTCTATACTATAGTTGTCAAAATGCCAAATCATATATTTGCTTGTACTCATCCACAAAGTGTACATCAAGGCCTTCCTTGACATTAGGAGCAAGCTCGTCAAAATCTCTTCGATTAGCTGAAGGGAATATTATAGTTTTCACATCACTTCGCCGTGCTGCTATGGTTTTCTCCTTGACCTAATATTGAACCAAAAAGGTAAAGTTTTTGTAAATCCAGCGCACTTCATAAGATGTACCCAACTCTCATGAATCCTCTTAATGATGGTCAAAATGAAAAGACCACTCTTGTGTAAACATATAGACACGGGAAAATAATCAAAGCAAAAAGACCATAAAAGACAAAAATCAATGAAAAATAGAAAGAGTAAGAATCGTTAACATACCCCGCCGATGGGAAGAATTTTTCCAGTTAGCGTGACTTCCCCGGTCATTGCCAGGTAAGGTTTAACAGGCTTTTTCATGGCAAGAGACAACAAGGATGTTATCATAGTACAACCAGCACTAGGGCCATCCTTAGGGGTAGAACCCGCAGGAACATGAAGATGAAGCTTACTATTTGCAAAGAAGTGGTTATCAGGCTCCTTCTTCTGCAAAATGATCCTGGAAACCGTATGGGCAATTTGGGCACTTTCTTTCATAACGTCGCCTAGTTGTCCTGTTACATTGAGAGCCCCTTTTCCTTCTCCTTGCTCCACCAAAGACGTTTCTATATAGAGTGTTGAGCCACCCATTGAAGTCCAAGCAAGACCCATCACAACTCCAACTGGGGTCTGATCATATATGCGCTCAGCATGGAAAATAGGTTTGCCAACATAATCAGCTAGGTTTGGTGAGTCCACAACCACTTTTTCTATTGTTTTACTTGCTTCACTTTCTGTAACTTCCTCAACTTCCTGAGTTTCCAGTTAAGATCACAACCACCGTAACCAAAAGTCAGTTGCACAAATACAATGATCATTAAATAATTGAAAGCATAGATTATGTAAACCCCAAGTATAAATCATGCAACATAAGAAAAAAAAAAGACGTTATTCACTAGCAGCTTAATTTGCAGAATTCTAGAAAATTTTCTCAGTACAGACAAATATGAGGGGAAATGTAACATCAAACACAACAAAGTATGTGTGTGCGCGGCCTATTTTATATTGAAACAAACAACTTTAAGCAAAGATATCCAAACATTTTGGCCCAACTTACTAAAATGAATGTAACTATCAAATATAATTAGTCAGATTGAAGTAACCTCTCCATCCCCAAAGAATTTGCTTTTAAACCACTAATCTGATTACAGTGTATGATATTAAGAGGGTGTTTGGACTGGCTTTTTTTAAGTAGCTTATAAGCCATAAGTTGGTCATACGAAACTTTTGCCTTATAACTTTTTTTTGTACTTTTTTTACCTAAAAGTAGGTGCTTAAAACACTTTTTGTCTTTCCCAAACACCTCCAAAAACAAAAAGGAGCTTAAAAGCCAAAAACTACTTGAAATAAGCCAATCCAAACACCCCCTAAATGCAAATCATGCATAGATACCTTTTTAAGATACAAGTCAGAAGTAGTCGTACAAATGAATACCACATGCTTTCCTTGCTGGTTTGGTCTTATATAATTGTCAGACAAGTGACCTCTTACATTGCATCTATTAACCAACATTTAATCAAACATGGCACAATAAGACAAGGTATAAAAGACACGTCTTCTGTGCATACAAAACTAACCTATTTATACCTTAAGCATAGATGAAAGCAGTCAAATATATTGTAGCATGCATAATTGCAACTGGCAAGAATCACCTGTAGTAGAACAATTAGAGCATTAAATAATGCCTTTTAATATTTTCCATTTACCTGTAAATGAGTATCTTCATCAATAGGCTTCTGCATTTGGTTTACTGGTGCTTCCAGAGATTCAGCAACATTTTCAGAGGGCTTGTCATCATTGGTACCCTCTACAGACTTAGCTCCAGCCTGAGTTTCTTCCTTAGACTTGATTTCGTCTGATATATGGACAGATTCTGCTTTTACCTCATTTACCCCTGCATTCTGGGGCTCAATCTTGCCATCCTTCCTAACAAGCTTTAGAGCTATCTGGAAAAACAAGAATAGAATGTGAGGACTGAGAAGTATCAGAGCATGAAAATGATTTCCAAGTGTTTGTGTTGCATTACATTAAATAATCATCCACTTTTCTGCAAAAGTTCACTATGCATCAAATTCAGACAATGCAACTAAGATGTTTTAAACAAAAGAGTACAGATAACAGAACCTTGCGATAAATCTTTTCAATTTGCTTCTGCAGATTGCGAACACCGGCTTCTCTACAGTAATTTTCTATTAAAGCGAGAAGAGCTGCATCAGTCACTTCAACCTGAAATAAGGAATTCATGAAGCCAATATCATTAGCTTGTTTGCAAGCAATACTTCAGTGTAACTTGTTTACATGAAAACCAGTATCAAGGCATCCACCGGAACTCCGGAAGTACTAAAATCACATCCACTAACTGTCACAATAATTATACATGTTGAAAGATTTAAACCAAACATCAACAATTCATCCCTTCAAATTTTGCAATCAATTACTAACATAATGTTTGCACACTTAATTCCCCAACTTGAGTTCAAATTCTCTACATCTGAGAGACTGCCAGTTACCACGTGAAAATCCTGAGAGAGAGAGAGAGAGGTGACATATACACGAACTCAAACTCTGAATCTTTTCCACTTGATACCATATCAACTCGAACAATTTACAGGAGTATCCGGAAGTTAGCATTTCCAGCAAAATGGTACCCGAAGTGATTACCTATCCTGCTGTGTTTTCCATTAGATAAGCATAAAGCTATTACTACTACAACAACCAACCCAGTGAAATTCACAGGTGGGGTCTGGGGAAGCACAAAGCTACTACTGTGTCATGAAAAAAGTACCAGCAGCCTATAATGCTGCTTTAAAATCTGAACTCATTTTATCCGCTCTAGAAGGCCACGACTAACAAAGGTATCCATAAGCCCTCCCAGATATCAATTGATTAACTTCTGACGCCCATATTTAAGGTGAAAAATATGTTCTGTTTTTTTTTCCACCAAAGATTCATATGGCATTTACCTCAACTAAAACAGAATTTGAAAAAGCTAAATATAAGGTTCCCCAAATTACATTAATCTCATCTTTAAGACGATGGGAGAAAATACCTACTGCAGTCATCGTATAATAGAGATTGCACTACCATGAGGGCACCAATTCAATTGCTTTTTTCCCTGGGATAACAATGGTGTCTACGCCAACTTGCACGCACCTCAACTATTCGAATTGATACTTGCATCCCTTCAATTACCTTATTAATTATTTAAAATCCACCCAGAAACCAGTCAAGCACAATAAAATAATTTTACGTCCACAGTCAAAGTAGTCAAAAGCAAAAACCAGAGTAAAAGCTAGCTGGGGCTCTAAGGCCTATGCCTTAACGAAGAGAAGTAATAATGAAAACAATAACACACAAATCTTAAGTCTTAGGTCCTTAAAAATGCTCCCATGCACGTTTTCCAAGAATAACTTTTCCAAGGTTATTCTAACCAAGTAGCATCTTTTCCAAGAATGCTAGCCGGCAACATGGCAGGAACTTAACTTGGTTTTTGTGATAATTGTTAACAACTTCTAATTTAGATGGACGACGACATCATATATTTTGCAGTAGGGTTCAAATCATATGATATTTCCAGAAGAGGAGCTGAGCCATCCGAATGGACAGCGAGAAATTTTTGTCAGGAGAACATCCTTCAGCAAGAAGATGATGAGATGGCTTTGTGAGTCCATGAAGGAGGCCTCAAAGGTCAAAGGTAACTATGTTAAAATGTGGTAGCTGGGAGCCAGTCAATTACTATTTCAAATTTGAGAATTGGTGGCTACAAACGGAGGACTTCAAAGAAAGGGTGAAGGAATGGTGGGATTATTTTTCCCGTGAAGGTAGACCTGACTACATTTTAGCTTTCAAATTAAAGGCAATAAAATATAAACTCAAGGAATAGTGCAAGACTACCCAAGGAAACTTGGGTTTGCAAAAGGCAAGTATTCTAAATCAGTTAGCTGAATTGGAGGAGATCCATAATGATCACAGCTACATAAATGAGGAAGAACAAGCCACAAAAGCATCTCTGGCTATGAAGTTTGAGGATATTGCAAGGAATGAAGAAGTGGCTTGGAGACAAGGGGTCAAGAGCCCTATGGTTGAATCAAGGGGATAGAATACAAAATATATCCACAGGTTGCAAATGCTCATAGAAGATTTAACAACATTGCTAAGTTGATAATAAGGAGAGGAGGTGATCAATCCAGCAAATACCAACAAGAAAATTGTTACCTTTTATCAGCAGATATATTCTGACTTTGAAATGTGGAGACCTCAAGGTCTAATAGGAAACTGCCCTAAGGTCAATAATGAGGATAATGTGATGCTTAAAGATCCCTTTGAAACCCAGGAGATATGGGATAGAATGAAAGCATGTGCTGGAGACAAAGTTCCTGGGCCTAATGGTTTCTCCATGGCATTTTCAACCAGTGCTGGTACGTGATAAGTAAAGAGGTGGTAGCTGCAGTGCAGGATTTTTATGATTAAGGTAATTTTGAAAAAAGCATTAATGCTACTTTAGTATCCTCGATTCTAAAAAAAATGGGAGCTTGGGAGTTGAAAGACTTCAGGCCCATCAGTTTGATACAGTATCTATGAGTTAATTCTAAGATTCTGTCTGAGAGATTGAAGAAAATAATACTCAAATTAGTGGACAACCAACAGGACGCTTTCATTGAATGAATATAGATCATGGATGCTGTCTTAATTGCTAATGAAGTAGTGGATACTAGAATCAGAAATAAAGAGCCTGGCGTTCTGTGCAAATTGGACATAGAGAAGAAAAGAACAGAGAAAAAAGTAAAATCATGGGTTCTAGAGAGAGAGAGACTCCTACTTCTCTCTAGAAGCTAGGAAGTTGGACAAGCAGCCTTTCAAGGAGGGTTGTTTCACTGGCACCGACATTGGATGGTGGCTGTAGAAGGCTAAAGGGACAGTTAGAACCTCGGTTCAGATTGTCTCTAGGACACAGCGGAGAGGAAAGAGTTCCTCCCGACTTGTTTGGTGAGGAAGTTCTAGAAAAGGGTAACTTCACCGGACCTAGTTTCTACTTGGGCTGCTAAAACTTTGAATGTAAATCCATGTATCAAAGTCTCTTCTATGGGAGATATTCAACCTTCCTTTTCAGATTTCCTTGCGTGTTGGAGGCTGATCGAGGTTTCAGAGAGGGAGAGAGATGGATGGAGGATAATCTGCTTAGACTCCACAGATGGTCAGAGACAATAGCGATGGAGTCCCAAAGAAGAAGAGAAGGCTCGGGGTGGTGAATATAGTGGGGTTGCCGTTACACCTCTGGTGTATTGATTTGTTTAGGAGCATTGGGGATTCGTGAGGGTGGGTTTTGGGGGCAGACTGTAGTTTGACTGATGTCTCAAGGGTAATGATTTTGGTGAGGAAAGGGGGAAGAGTTCCGGTGACTATGGTGGTGGAGAAAGTTTCAGGGTCTGGTTAACACAAGAGTTAAGCCTGGGGAGAAGGTGATAGAGAAAAAGAGGGTTGGAATACTCTGTATACGGGTGATTTTAGGCGTCATCCATCGGAAAATATGGAGTCTGTATCAGAAAAAGGTGGAGATACTTCAGAAAAGACAGGCAGTTTGAATTTGAAAAAGTTAGGGTTAAGGAAAAAAAGGCCGACGATGTGGAGCAGAACGAGTGTGCAGCTGCTGCCCCCTCGAAAAATGCCTCCAGCAAGCTCACTTCAGGTGCAAAACTGTCTGAGGAAGCAAGAAACTTATGAAGTAAGGAGAAAGTGGAAAAGGTGATCGGAGTTGGGAGTCCAAAGATTGCTAGTTTTACTTCAATAGCAATGTGAGCCAATTGCCAATCTTGATGCTATGAGTTCGGAGTTGGAAAATAACAAGTTGTTCACCATAAATGAAAAGCTTCTGGTTAGGGAAGAGATTAGTTTTCCACATATCTTGGTCTGGATTCCTAAGGTGCCGAGGAAGGTGTGCTTCTTCGCATGGTTAGCTTCTAGAGGGGCGATTTTGATGACAGAGAATCTTAGGAAACGAAAGGTCATCTGCTTGAGTTGGTGTTTCCTTTGTAAGGAGGCAAGTGAGGACGTGTACCATATTTTAGTACATTGCAAATAAGCTTTGCGGTTATGAGAGGAAAGCTTTAGATGGTTTGGAGTTTCCTGGGTTATGCCAGGATCCGTATGATCATATAAATTGGAATTATTTACTCCCTCTGTTTCAAAAAGAGTGGTCTAGTTTGACTTGACACAGAGTTTAAGAAAATAAAGAAGACTTTTGAATATTGTGGTCCTAAATTAAAGTTATGTCAAATGTACAAAATTGCCCTTTAATCTTGTGGCCTTAAACATGCTACGTGGAAAGCTGAAATTAAAATGTTTCCAGAAAAGGAAAGGTCATTCTTTTTTAAAGAGAGGGAGTACTAGAAATTATGAGGCACGTGGGTTTTGGACTTTTGGTGGTTGATGGATAAATTGGATAAGATATTGCATTAGCACAGTCAGGTTTTTAATTCTTGTTAATGGTTATCCAGCTGAGGGTTTTCCTTCCTAGAGGGGTATAAGACAGGGTGATCAATTGTCTCCACTCTTATTCATACTAGCCATGGAAGGAATTCATGATGTGCTAAAGAAGGCTCAGGAAATAAATTGGATTAGGGGGTTCAAGGTGAGTACGAAGAGTCAAATTTACAATATGCAGATGATCAATTAAGAATGATAAGAATTATTTTTGTTCACTCTGAAGCAACATATGGTTTAGACATAAACTGGACGAAAAGCTCTATAAATCCAGTAAACAGGGTAGACCAGATCCAATCTCTGGCAGCAATTCTTGGTTGAAGAATAAGGACTCTTCCAACTGTGTATTTAGGAATTCCCTTGGGAGCCAAAAGTAAGTCAAAAGAAATATGGAATGAGATTTTAGAGAAATGTGAAAAAATGTTAGCCAGCTGGAAAAGTCTACATCTTTCCTTAGGTGGAAAATCAATTTGAATCAGTTGTCTTTGATGCTATGCCTACCAATTTGATGTCAATGTTTCCCTTTCCAATAAATGTGATCAAGAAATCAAATCCTCTCAAAAGAAATTCCCTTTGGGAAGGAAACAGTGATAAGAAGAAGAATACATCTGGTGAAATGGGACCATCTCCTGGACAGCAAGGGAAAGGGGGTGTGGGCATCAAACTTGAAGGTTCAAAATCCAAGATACTGATGAAGTGGTTAGGGAGATTTGCAACTGATGAACAATCATTGTGGAAGGAGGTGATCCTAGAAAAATATGACAAGATATAGCAGATGGACAATTAAAAATGTGAATGGTCCATCTGGTACTAGTCTGTCAATGACAATTAGAAATTTATGGCCCATGTTCAAGGAGAAGACAATAATCAAAATAGGTAATGAATGGCATGAAGACTATTTTCCGGAAGGATACTTGGTTGAATCAAGACCCTTTGAAATAGGTGTTTCCAGATATGTACCCTTTATTACAGCAGGAGGCAATAGTAGGTGCTTCATGGAGCAATCAAGGATGGAACCTCACTTTTAGAAGGCCATTAAATGAAGTTGATTGAATTGTTTAAGACTCTTGAACAGTTCAAAAACTTTCTTAAGAGGATAGCTTAAGGTGAAGTGCGGAGAAGCAAGGGAATTCACTGTGAACACAGTATATAAGGAGTTCAACACTTCCAACAATTAAATTGAATGCTGGCCACGGAAGATGATTTGGAAGGTGAAAATACCTTACAAGGTAGCATCACCTCTTACTTCATAAAAAAAAAATACCTTACAAGGTAGCATGCTTCATCTGGCTACTAGCTAGAGAAGCAGTTCTCGCTCAGGATAATCTCTGCAGGAGAGGTTATCAGTTGTGCTCTATATGCTACCTATGTGGAAGTGAGCCAGAGACAATCAGTCATCTTTTTTTACATTGCAAACTAACTACACAACTGTGGAGGATGTTTATCAGCCTAGGTTACTGGTTGGAGTATGCCTAGGATCATAGTGGATCTTCTAGCACGCTGGAATAGAGAAGGTGTCATCTGAATCCAAAAGGACAGATGAAAGGTTGTCCCAACTTGCATATGGTGGACAATAGATGTTTTGAAGGTAAACCTTGTCATATCCAGAAGATAAAAATGAAGTGCCGGGTCCTGTTATATTTTTGGTGCAATGAGTCTGCTTAGAAAGTCATGAATCTATTTTTGATGTTCTAGACTCCCTGTAGATGATAGTGGAGCTTGTCTTTATTAAGCTCTGTAATTATGCTTAATTATACTGCCTTTGTATATTCTTTATCATTATATATAAAATAAAACAAAAAAAGAATAAAAAAATATATATATACATATATATAATACAACCAAAAATAACTATAAACACAAACAATTATTTGGACAGAGAATAAAAATTACAACAATTTAGCAAAATATATGAAGATTAAACTAGAGCAATCAAGTTTAGAAATCATTTTACATTTCTGATTCATATGAAAAGACGTAGTTCCATGTTATCTGGAGCTAGTTTTCTTATACCAAACTTTTAATCACTTGTTCATACTCATAAAAATTCATCTGCAACATTTTTTTAACAATTAACATATCGGGTTACCAACTATATTTGATGCTTGATACTGTTTTCTTAAAGAAAGAGCATGTGGAGGAGTGAACACACGTCTTAGCACCAACAGACCTATGTCTGCTCAGAGATTTCAAAAATTGGAACCGAAAAATATGCACAAAACTCAACTGATAAATGAGTCTGAAATAAATGAGATGCAACTAGGGACATTTCTTTGATACATACCTGTTCAGGCTTGATCCCACATGTTTCACGGGTACTTTTTTCCAAATAATCCCGGGCTATGTGCAGTTTCTCATCAGTAATGTAACCAGCAATTGCAATTACCTCCATTCTATCCAAAAGAGGATTAGGTATCATTTCCAAGACATTGGCTGTGCAGACAAACAAAACCTGCAGTTACAAAAAAGGAAAAATCATTATCAACAACAGTACATGTAGGTTGTTTTTCCTGTTTAAAGTACAATTGAGTAGGTAACTGTATTAAACAAGGCTAGAAGGAACCTGAAGGCACCAAAGATGATAGCTCCAATTTGTCTTCCATTTTTGGCATGAAAAGGGATTTTATAATCATAATTATCCTTTGGACAAGTACACTAAACCTTGAGGTTGAATTTTATAAGTTCATTCAGGTTCATATATATCTCAACATCTATAATTCAAGGTTTTGATCTTGCCTCCCTCCCCATAACCAAGTCAGATCCACAACAACATACAAAGTGAGATCCCACTAAGTGCGGTCTGGTGAAGGTAGAGTGTATGCAGACCTTACCACTACCTAATGGAGGTAAAGAGGTTGTTTCCAAGAGATCATTGGCTCAAGTGCATCAAACCCAAGTAAAAAAAGAAGAAAACAATGAGGAAAGCATAGCAATTAATGAGAAAAGCAGTGTAAAGTCTACAAGAAAGAACAATAACAACAGCAAAATAGTGTGGTAATTGAAACACAACAAACAACATATGTCCATAACTACATGGGTACGACTAGTACTACAACAGGCACTAACAAGCCTAAATTTTCCGAGGCAAGACAACACTATACTAACCTTCTACCTTAATACGTGACCTCCACTCCTTCCTATCTAGAGTCATGTCATCGGTAATATGAAGTTGAGTCATGTCGTGTCTTGTCACCTTCCCCAATACTACCAAAATAATAGAAAGATGCTTTTCTTTTAACTATGACATTTGGAAATATTATACAAATATTTACCATCGTGAAAAGACATAGTAAATTATCCGAGTCAATGATAAATCCAAATGATATGGTACGCAAAGGGTGTGTACACAACCTTATGTTTTCAATAACCCTCCGCACAAGTAAAGCATATCAAAATCAGGAAGAAAAGAAAATACAGTAGTAAGAAGGTCATGTAGAAATAATGGAGAAAAGAACAATAGCAACAACAAACAATACGACAACTAACGAAAAGGAAGTACCAGGTAATAAAAAAATTGAATAATAAAATATTATGAGGGTAATAATAATAATACTGATAAGGAAAACTAGACAACGCTCGACTACCTATTAACCTTTTACCCTAGTCCTCAGACCCACCATAGTCAATCTCTCAAACCTCATCATTGGGGCATCTCTACACCTTCTTTTCACATACCCGAACTATCTCAGGTTTGTCTTCCTCATCTTGTCCACCACGAAGGGCACTCCCAACTTGTCCAAAATATCTTCACTTCTGTTGAAAATATAATTAACTAATAAAGTTGTGCTCTCCCTAACAGTGTGCTCTCCCACACTCTCCCTAACAGCTTAAGCTTTTAGATGAGATGGTCACACACTTCAACATGGTATCAGAGCCGACAAAGGTCCTGAGATTGAATCTCACCGCCACCCAAATCAGAAAAGAATTTCCACGTGCTTGGCCCTGAAAAAGAATCAAGCTTACACGTGAGGGGGCGTGTTAAGAATATAATCAAATAACGAAAGTGTGCTCTCTCTAACAACTTAAAGCTTTTAGATGAGATGGTCACACACTTCAACAACTCCTAATCCTACCTCTCCATGTGCGCCCAAACATCCATCTCAACATCCTCATTTCTACTACTTTCATCTTCAAGACATGTGAGTTCTTGATTGGTCAACACTAGGTAGACTTTTATTAGTTTAATCAATAAATGTTATGGGCCGATATTTTCTTTGCGTAAGCGACACATAAATAACTTGTGTGGAGCCCATAGTCCCTCCTGCTACCGACCAACCTATCCCAATTCCAAGGTTTCTCGCCATAATCTGATGCCTATGGTGAAGCTTACCTCAGAGGCTCACCTCAACTGTGCCGGCCATTTGGTGTCGAATGCCTCAATCCTTGACATGCTATCAACTTTTGTGGCACATCTTTATATGTTGGATCTTGTCCATGCACGCTCTCAGGTTGGCTATGCACATACTAGTCCCTCGGGCTAGACTTAAGTAATGCTCTCACATGCACAGTCCTATCCCCAAGCTTGACACTTTCCTTGTGCATACACACATAGCTTACACTTAGCCCGAGTAGAGCAACATCCAATCCTTGGCATTGGTTATGTGCGTCTTCCATATCATACCTTCGATTGTCTCATGGCATTGCCAAGCAAAGCCCACGCAACATACATTCATCTCACATGCTGCAACATCACCCCCACAACTGTATATCTAGGCCAACGAACCCTTAGCTGCCCTGAACCCAAGCCAAGCTCACAAGTCAGGTCATAAGGCTCTAGAGAGTCTGGAAAGTCAAGGTACCCTTCAAGGTGCATGTTTCACTTGGCTACTAGCCAAACAGGCCACACTTACCTAGGACAACCTTATGAAAAGAGGTCGTCAGTTTTGCTCTAGGTGCTCTTTTTGTGAATGTGAGATTGAGACAATAAATCATCTCTTTCTACATTGTAGAGAGACTGTGAAGTTATGGCAGATTTTCATCAATTTAAGAGGCATAAGTTGGACTATGCCAAGGAGCATCAAAGAGGCTCTAGCTTGCTGGAATAGAGATGGGAATCAGCCGGGACACAGGGAGAGATGGAAGATTGTCCCAGCCAGCATTTGGTGGACTATATGGATGGAAAGGAACCAGAGATGTTTCGAAAACAAGAGTTGCTCTCTGCAGAAACTGAAGATGAACTGTCTAGTCCTTTTCTTTTTTTGGTGTAAACACGAATATCCTCAAAAAGAAGACGATATTCCTAGTATTTTAGATTATTTATGAAGCTTAGTAGGGACACCCCTCCCGCTGTAATTTTGTTGTAAGTATTACTGGAATACTTTTCTGAGTATTCCTTTTGTTCATAATACAAGTTACCTTTTTCAAAAAAAAAAGGCTCTAGAGAGTCTTCCTCGATTACTCAAACGTCACAATGGTCTTATTCCATCACAAGGGCTATGCGCAGGGCCTAATCTTTCCAAATATCAAGCCTCTGGCACTCGTTGGGCGCCCAACATTGGCCCTAGGTCACGTGCCATCCATATAATTCCCAAACTCATATAGATAGCATAGACACTCCTCATGGGTACCCAGGTAGGCTCTTGCAGTTCCCTCAAGGCAGCACAATTGGGGTGGACCATTGTCAACACACCGAGGGAGGGTTGGTAGGTTGTCACCTGCTTCCCCTCATATAATCTTTAAGAAATAACTCAACCCAATTGTCAGGATTAGACATGTTTCTGCTCAGCAATTATAATAGGCCTTCATATCTTATCTGAATTCCAAATCAGATGTCATTTGGTACAAACAACTCATCTTGACTTCCTTCACACCTCAATGAAGTTCATCCCATTGTCACACTCGTGGAACGAGTTAGGCCTTCAGAAGCTTTAGCAAATTATGACAATGTCATTGCTCCTTGGCTAAGTCAAGACCATAGGTAAGCGGACTTTAAATGACTCCAAACTTGGTAAGCATATATAAGAGCATTCTACTAACAAAGTTTTCTATTGGAATCCCTAGATTCCAATTTTAGCTCGAGAACATGTGGCGCTGACATTTGCCTATTGACATGCCCCTTTGCCTAATACTCCTACTTCATCCCCTCGTTAGCACATGTCTCCTAAATAGCTAACACTCGTGTAGCCTATTGGGGTGCACTGCAATACCAGTGTTTAGAACCCAAAGATTTGGAGTGTTAGAGGTAAACTAATTGTTAAATGCTCAAAGGATGTTGCTCCAATTATCGAAAACATCAAGGGGTATAGAATTGTATCCCTCATTAGTAAAGCCCTCAAAGATACCTCCAACAGATAGCAGGAAAGCTCAATGCATCAACCTTTTTCCTATTAAACGGTCACCAACAACCAAATACCATAGAAACCCATTTTCTCTCAAGTATCAAGAGAACAACATTCTACTGACACTTACAATAATACAGTCAGAAAGATAGAAAAAGAGCAGAGACGTGAAATAACATACTTCCAGTTAGCTTCCATTATGGACAATAAAAGGAAAGGTTCTGTCATGAAACTTTTACCAAACTTAGCTAAGATAAGAGGCAAAACAAATATAAAAAAGGAGGGAAAATAACAAAAGTGAAAGAGCATAATGATATTAGATATTTGCAAGATTTTACTATTACATTAGCTCCCATTCATCAAGTGGTTTTAGAGACATTCCACAAGGGCCAATCAACAGACACAATAATCTGATAAGTGGACCCGAAAGAACTAACCTTTGATAAATCAATAGGGACATCAAGATAATGATCCAAGAAATTTGCATTCTGTTCTGGATCAAGAAGCTCCAACATAGCACTTGCTGGATCACCAGCATGTCCCCTTCCCAGCTGCCATAGAAGCAAAAATACAGGGCTATTACTGAAATTAATCTATTATTATCCAATTTTTTCAATCATTAAGTTTGTAGAAGAAATCCAAGCAAAACACAATAAGCTCATGCTCAAAAATCTTCCCTGTGGTCATCAGACAGAGATTAAATAGTGAAAAAGAACATAGAAGTCTATCATAGTCATAGACATACAACTGAAGTAGTAACTTTGTAAACCATAAAATACCTTATCAATTTCATCTATCAAAACAAGAGGATTAGCTGTTCCCACACTTTTTAAACATTGCACCATCTTCCCTGGCATGGCACCAATATAAGTCCGTCGATGTCCCTTGATGTGTATCCGAAAGTTAGTCATGAATATTAAAGATTCTGTGCACCACAAAAAAAATGTTGTTTGAGCTGGTCAGATCTTTCCATACCTTTATTTCAGCGACATCAGACAACCCTCCAACAGAAAATCGGTAGAACTTGCGGTTCAATGCACGTGCAATTGAACGACCTATACTGGTTTTGCCTACTCCAGGAGGGCCAGAGAGGCATATGATTTTCCCTGTTCAAGAAAAACAGTGCAATGAGTGTTTCTAGTTACTGACTCACATTCATAGATTAAAATGAGATAAAACAAGTGCAGCACACGTGAAAGATAATATCAGCATATGGGACTTATATCATCACTTGAATCTGATATTGTCATAGCTAAGGTGGAAGGACTTTTTTCTAGAGTCTAATTTACCCTTCGTCTTTGGATCATATATTTTAATACCCATACAAGTATCTGTTTTTTCTCGACAATTCATAGTTCTCAAAGACTGTCCTCTACAATAATCATATCTCAACTTCAATGTTGTAAAATGTAAAGATATATCAATTCCCTACTAGACTTCAGACATCAATGTTTTTAAACCTTTTGTGGACATTGGTCATCTTGTGAAAATTTTTGAGTTTGTATCCCCTTGTTCAACCATAGCACCCTGGATCCTGGTCTCCAAGCAATTTCCTCAAATCTGGCTATCTCCTCAAATTCCATAGATAGATTTCGAATTACCATTATATTATAGTCGTGCCAAGCACGAAGGCGCAGATGCGGGCGGATAGTAATCCAAAGGATAACAAGGTAAGAAAAGCATAATCCAAAGGATAACAACTTGGTCATGACGCTGTGATTTGCAAAAGCAAATTTCAAAAAGATGAAGCAGTTGCCCAAGTCACTATCGAAGAAGGGGAAGACCACTTATTTGTGGCAACTTGTTTTTCAACCAAAGTAACTGATTTTTGGATGATTGATTGTACAAACCACATGACATATGAAAAAAATCTTTTTAAAGAGTTCATTCCTATGAAAAATAAGAAAGTCAGAATTGGGAATGGCGATTGTATTTTGCAGGGTCTGTTGCAATTAAAACAAATTCAGGTACAAAAATAATTTCAAATGTTCTTTATGTGCCTGATATTGATAAAAGTTTGTTTAGTGTTGGTCAGTTAATAGAAAAAGGATTTAAATTATAATTTGGAGACAAATATTGTCAAATCTTTGATTCCAATGAGCAAGAGATTTTACAAGTTGAAATGAGAGGTAAGAGCTTCTCATTTAATCCAACAGAAGATGCACACAAGCCTTGCAAGACAAAAGATGAATTGGCAGATTTGTTCACAAGGTCAATTTTAGATGAGACTACAATCTACAATTCTTGATCCAAGGAGGAGTGTTGAGAATATGTCTCAGGATATTGCAGAAACAAAACAGTTAGCTACTTTTAGGGTTTTTAAATTATTTTATTGGAGTCCTATGTGACTTGAATTTAGGAGTTAGTTCTTTATTTGAATTTTATTGATAAATTAATAGCATATTTTTCTATTTTTAGTTAGGAATTACATCTATAATGTCTCTGAATTATTAATAATATAATTCCCTTCGACAATACTGCAGTATTTTTTCTCACGAAGTCTTTCCCTATTATTTTCTTAATTTCTTTATTAAAAAAACCAACAAAAGTGTCACATTAATTGGGACAAAGGGAGTATATGATTATGGCTAACCTTGTAAAACTAAAGATAATAAGAAAATGAGGGTAACTATTTTCAAAAAAAGACTGGCATCTACCAACCTTGTGAGGTTCCTCGGAGTTTTCCCACAGCTATAAATTCCAAAATCCTTTCCTTAACATCGCTTAACCCATAGTGGTCTTCATCAAGAATTGTTTCTGCCCGTAGTACATCAAAGTTCTCATCACTGCATTTTGGATTACATAAGAAGAAAAATTTTAGGAACCAATGTTAACAACCATGGCATAGAACAAAACTATAAAGCCAGGCCCAGCACCATCCACAAACATGGACTATGACAAATCAAGCTCCCAACTTATCCTACATAAGGAGCCCATCATCAGTACAATCCAAATCTTGCTCTCATGAGTGAACATTCTTTCTAATGATAGACCCTGGAATCCAGATAAACTCATAAATTGGGATGCCAAGGAAGCATCATCAAAGTCAGAAGCATGCATGTGAGAACCCAAATAAGGAACAGAAGGAGAAACAAAAGTGGGAAGATGATTCAATATACGCAAGTCAAATCACTAGGCAGTAAGGTTAACTCGGAAGTCAAATCACTTGTCCGGTTGTTGGCCAAGGAAGCAGCTCTTACTCAAGACAATGTCATGAAGAGAGGGATAACCTTATGCTCTAGATGCTTTCTCTATGGGGAGACTTTAGAGAATGTGAATCATCTGTTTCTACACTGCAAGTACACTCAACAATTATGGAGGATTTTTTTGAGTCACAAAGGCATCTCCTGGACTATGCCTGGGAAAGTTTCAGAGGCTTAAAGAGCTGGGAGGAAACAGGAGTACTGGCAAAAGACAGAGGCAGATGGAGACTTATCCCTGCTTCAATATGGTGGGCAATATGGAAAGGGAGGAACTCTAGGTGTTTTGAGAGCATAGAAAACAGTGTGCAGAAAGTGAAGCTCAACTGCATTTTGCTATTATGTTTTTGGTGTAATCAGTTATACTCAAATGATACTATCTCTATAATTGATGTTTTAGACTCAATTTAGCCATAGAGCAGTAAGAATTTGGGGCTTTTGTATATAAGGTCGTACTGTTTTGTGATATAATACAACCTTACCAAGTTAAAAAAAAAAGAATAATATTTCTACTTCTCACTAGATGATTGATTGTCTTTAATAACAATGTACTTGATGTCATGCCTACCTATACGATGTCTTTATTTCTAATCCCTGCAAGTGTTGTGAAGAGATTGGATGCACTTAGAAGAACTTTCTTTGGCAAGGAAACAAAGACAAGAAAAAGATCCATCTGGTGAGATGGAGCACAGCTGCAAAGTTACAGCTAGTAAGAAGGAAAGAGGTCTTTAAGATCGGGAACTTGAGAGTCCAGGATCAAAGCCTGATGATGAAATGGTTATGAGAGGTTTTCTGCCGAAGAATTATTTATGGAAGGATGTTATCAAGATAAATATGGGATGGAAATGGACAACTAAAGTCATGAACAACCCGTATGGGGTCAGCTTATGGAAATCCATCAGAAGCTTATGGCCTAACTCATAAACAAATCCAGCTTCAAAGTAGGAAAGGAATGAAGACATCCTTTCGGAAAGACAACTCGCTAGGCCAAAAATCACTGAAGCAGCTCTCCCCTGATATTTATCTTGAATTAGCAGCAGGGAGCAACTGTGGGTGGGGTCTGGTTAAACTCATGATCGAATCACAATTTCAAAAAACCGTCAAATGACAGGGAGATTGGCATGCTAACAATGTTTACTACACCCAAGAACAATTCAAAGAGATTTCTACTACTGAAGAGGGTAATCTTGGCTTGGGAATAGACAAGGTGAATTTTCTGTTAAGTCAACTTTACAAGGAACTTGACCTTCCAAATAATCAGATTGGTCGCTGGCCTTGGAAATTGATAGGGAAAGTGAAAATTCCATACAAGTTGCTTGTTCCACATGCCTTTTGGCCAAAAAAGAAAAAATGAAACAAAATCTTGATTCTGGGTGATATCTTTTTGCTCTGTAGAATGACAGATCAATTACGGAAGAGTTAGGTGGGTCATGCCAAGGAGAATTCATGAAGTCCTAGCATGTTGGAATAGAGATGGCAGCCTATCCAGTTAGAAAGAGAGATGGAGGATTGTCCCAACTAGCATTTGGTGGACAATTTGGACGAACAGATACCAAAGATTTTTGAGGACAGCAAGAGTTCTATACAGAAACTGAAGATAAATTGTCAATTCCTTTACTATTTTTGGAGTAAACAAGAGAATTTAGAAGCTGTGGAGTCTATTTTTGATGATTTAGATTACTTGTGAGAAGACAAAAGTGCTAGGAACTCTAGTTGTACTATTTTCTCTAAATATGGAAGATTACACTGCTTTCTAATTGTATAGTCCAGTTTATATATATACAAATATGTTACCTTCTCAAAAAATAATCACACTTTTGTTATTCCATTAAGTCAGCTTCTCTCAAACAGATTCCAATATTACAGCTAATCAAGGATACAGATAGCATCAGTTGAACTGAACCAGGACAATATAAGGTACAATAGACAGTCAAGATAGGCAACAAACCTGTAACTACCCCATGGCAAGGCAGTCAACCAATCAAGATAATTACGTGTCACATTGAATTCACTTGAACTAGCTTCCAGTAGTTGCAGTTTTGTAAGTTCTTCTTCAATAACTTGCATGACATGAGCCGGTATTTTTTCTTTGTTAGGCTCCAGCCTTTCCCTAAACTTTGCTGCAGTAATAAACAAAGGTTTTGTCACACCATTAGATGTAATAAAAAGGAATTAACAAATTGTATGTCTAACCCTTAAAGCAAATCTAATGATAAGGTAATTTCATCTCTTGACTTCAAAACCAAAACCAGGTCCGTCCAAAATGTTGCAAAGTGCGGCTTGACTATATCTTTGTGTAAATTATTGACAAATGAAAGAATGAAAACCACATTTTAGAGTACGTGTAAATTATTGACAAAATTCTTCTTTGTTATTTTGTGTGTGTGTGTTCTCTCTATAAGACTTTTTTAATTTAATTTACTATAAAAAATTGTATTATTATTTGGGCTAAATAATATAGCTCAAATTCATGAACTTTTAAAGTATTTATAGTACTATTTAGTATGCAATAAACGTGCAACGCAAGTGTTCGAGAACTAGTTAAGAGAAAACAAACCAGAAAGAGCTGTCTTGTCATCCGTCTCCAAACCTAGTTCCTGCAATAAGGCAATCAAAATCAGAGTCATTGAAAATGCCTGTTTGAGGACTGAAAATCAACTCTTTCATTCATAACATTGAGTCAGAAGCTCAACATATATAGGAATAAACATATGCAAGTTTAACTATAAGAAAATTGCACATAATCCACATGCCTTCTTTATGGCCTTTAATTGCTCATTCAATAAATAACGGCGTTGCTCTCCACTTATTTTTTCTTCAATCGCTTTTGCTATTGATTCCTGCAGAAAACAAAGAAGTAAATTTCTAAATGCATGCATAACTATTCAAAGTTCTGGTATGCATCTTGACGTGCATTTACCTGAATCTTACTGATCTCCATTTCTTTCTTCACTATCTCCAGAGTAAGTTGTAGTCGTTTATGCACCTGATACAGGTATTATGAGGTTAACTATGAAACAACATACAAGAGACATTCACTTAATCTTATGTATGCCAGTATATTTTGATTGTTCAGCGGACAAAAGGGAGATCCTTCTGCCAGTGATGATTGCTTCCAATAATCAGGAAATCAAAAATACAAAAAACATTGTTATATTTTCAACACAGGTGAAGATTGCTACCAATGATCATGGAATCAAAATACAAAAGAAACATTGCTATGTTTTCAACACTCATGATAGGTAGAAGGATCTATGTCCATCCCCACCTTCCATAC
This sequence comes from Solanum verrucosum, assembly GCF_900185275.1. Lineage (NCBI taxonomy): Eukaryota > Viridiplantae > Streptophyta > Magnoliopsida > Solanales > Solanaceae > Solanum > Solanum verrucosum. The sequence goes on from NW_026020173.1 coordinate 3,085,330, forward strand.
CCACCGTTTGGTATTCATCTATCAATCTATGTATCGAAACAAACTCACATACAGAAAACGGTATGTATCTAACTTCTTGAACCACAGGAACTTACGTCTAGCTCTTCAAGCACTTGCTGGCATTGCAGCTGGTTGGCTCCAGATATTGCTGCTCCAAAATCTGCTAACCTTGCATAATTGAAATCACCAATATGCTGCAGCTTCAAGAAGTTAGAATATTGAATGGTGATAAACATAGTAATGCTGAAGACCGAGAACTATTGGTTGAGTCATTATATAGGCATTAGGCAATATAATAAAAGAGCTTCTATTTTTGTCACACCAAAAAATTACAAGAAGTCCTTTTGAGTACTTTCTTCTAACTCTATTGAGACCCTATGGTGGAAAAACAAGACTATTGATTCCAAAGTTAGTTGTAACCGATTTAAGGCATAGCAAGAAGATCATCTCAAAATAACACACTCAGGAGTCGTTTGGTAGGCCGCATTATAAGAAATAGTCCATGTATTATGTATGGTATTATTTAATTCTATGTTTGGTAGGAATTTGGGCCTATGTATAACTAATTCATGGATTAGTTATACATCTTACATGGTATTATAGGATGCATTACTAATACCTTCAATTTGGAGGTATTAGTAATACATAGGATATAATACCATGGGATAAGTCTATGTAAAGACAAAAATATCCCTCAAATCATTTTAATTATTTTGTTTATTTTCTTGATTTTATGTTTTATATTTGTACTAGTAAATTTATTTAAATAAATTAACTTACAAATTATTTAGAGAGAGTTGTTTGTTACTTAAATAAATCCAATACAAATCAATACAAATTTGAAATGTGAGTTGTTTAACATTTACTAATTAAATAGGCAAATATATCACTACATGATGTTTCTAATTATTTGTATTTTGAACAATTTAAAAAATTACATACATATTAAAATTACAACTTACAATTTTTATGTGTAAATGTAGATGGTTTATTTAATTTTACCATTGTTGACCGTCTTTTCGATTTTAAAAGTAGATGGTTTATCTTTTTTAAATTGAAAATTGACATTTTGTGGGTGATCAATTTATTAAGATGACAATTATTTATCCTCAAATAATTAAAGTGAAAAAATAGCACACATGACAACAAAATTGTTCTTCTCATAGCTATTTAGAAGGCCATAAAAAAATAATATTGTCCGGCAATTATCTACCTTGACCCAATTACATAATAATTCAAGGGTATAATTGGAAAAAAGTTCTTTATAGAGTTTTAATCAAACACAAGATGAAGTGGTAAACAATGAACCAAACACTTGATAAAAATAAATCCTGCATTACTAATCCTTGCACTACTAATCCCTGCACTACTAGCAATCGCTAATCCCTGCGTTATTAATCTTTGTACCAAACGACCCCTTAATGAATTGAGATCTGAACCATTCAAATTCAAACCTTCATGACTTGCAAAAAAATGAGGCCTTAGTCTCCTCTTTCAGTAGGGCACCAAAATAAGGCAGAAAATCTAGTCATGGCTTTGAGTAACACCAAGACAAACAACGTCTTCCAAGAAGAACAACATGAAATGCCAAACATAGGGGGTGAAGTTAAGCAGAATCCACCATCATTTTGGAGCTTCACAATAGTGTCACTCAGAATATCAAAAGGCAACGCATTTAGAGAGGGTAAGAAAGTAAATTAGATTAGCAAATAAATAAAAATATCAGAGTTCTCACCAAATAAAACAATTAGGGCTTAACGTTTAGGAAGAAATGACTCACACCTGGATATAAGTTTGAACATGATCTTTCCAAAGAGAACTTGTCTTCAAAACATCTCGTAGGGTTGATAGAACTTCAAAAGATGTTGCCTTAATAACATCGTCGTCTTTGTTGTACGGCTTCTCCTGCAACATAATTAAGGAAGCAAAATTTGAAAAAATAAAAAATAAACATCAAGCTGTATGAGTTCATCATTGTTGAGTAGAAAGAAAGCCAAACAATTGACGCATACCTTGAGATGATCAACTTTCACTGTAAGGGGTTCCTCGCTGACCTGCAAATGAATGTCACTGTTTCAGTCCTCAAAAGTGATTCTCTTGTACATTTCACAGTATGGTTTATTGAGACGAAAGAAACAACAATATGCTGACAGTGAACATTCAACAGTGTGTCAAATCTAACTGCATAGTCCACAAATTGTTTCACTAGTACACTGAAGATATTATTTACTGAAAGAAAAGAAATAACTGCAGAAGGAAATCTGACTGCAAACATAAAACAGTATGTATAATATAATAGGAGAATTATTATTGAGAGAGCTGAGGGATTGAGACTTAAGTCAAATAAAAGAGGGAAAGAGGTCCTCAACCACAAAATATAAGGAAAAATTAGGAGACCTTTACACCTAAAACCAAGAAGACGACTCTGACCATATTAGAGAGCAAACATTTAGGATTCTGTTCAAACTTCTGTGTGTTTTACTATATCTTAAGTGTCTATTGCAGTTATTTATTTTGTACATTCAAATCTGTCAAGAACGAATTTCTGGTACGCCCAGCGGGACCAACTATTCAATTGCATCTCTTGCTGTCACAATTCAGATTTGCAGACTCCAGAGCCAACTGCTATGGCCTTAAGGAAGGGCTTTGGTTTAGTGGTAAGAGCGCAGCATGATATGTGGATTAGGCATACATCAATGATTCGAGCCTTGCTGCAGATAAAAGCTTGGCATTTAGGTGGAGAAGGATAGAAGGGCGGGCCCATTATCCCCAAGTATTGAACTGCACACCACTTGCCCTCGGGGATTTCATTAAAAAATATTGATATTGGAAAAGTCTAGGATTGCATTCAGATCAAATGCATCGACAGTCAAAGACATCAAAGAATTAACTCAATTGCCTTTCTCTTCTACAAACCCGAAATTGGATAAGAAATACATTCATATGACTTTACAGGAAACCAGCTGTCCAAAAATAAATACAATATCAGTGCTACTTTCTCTAGCAAAAAGCAACCAAGAATAAATAAGTGTCCCATTCTATTGGAAAGACATTATACACAACAGCAGAAAAACAACTCATTTAGCCGCAAAATAGAAGAGCCCTCTATTCCATAGCTTCTCAGTTTTATGAAGCCAAAGGAAAAGGACTGTGTATTCAAATACAGAAGGTAGGAAAGAGAGAAAAGTATACAAGTAAATGAACCCAAAATGTTAAATCTACAGTCTTCACAATCAGGAGATGAAGGAAAATATGGTTAAAAACAGAAGGATAGAGGACAAAAAAGAAACATATGGAGGTACTTTAAAACAGCAAAACATAAAGCATACTTACCACTTCTGTCATACGTATCCGCCTGTGACCAATAAGAATAACCTGGTCTCCTTGAATACTTGTTATCTAGCTCATCATAAGTTGCATCAACCTTGATCAGAAACTTCTTCAATCACTAAAAACAAAGCACCAGCATACATAAGGAACAACAAGATATACCTGAGCAAGTGTACCAACTTCATGAAGACGGCTAAACAAGTCTTTTCCTTTGAGCTCATAGATGTTTTTTTCTGTATCTGATGCAGACACAACATTAGGATCAGTCCCTTGCTCATCTTTTATAAGGAAAGCACCAGCATAAGGTGCTTGCCTTTTTCGACTTTCCACCAAGGCTGCTAATACCTTAGGATCCTGCAGTTTAAACTTACACATTATATGGAGTCTCAGATCAATTTGTTGCATGTCATTACAGTATCGTTTATCTTTTTCTGGAAACTAACAAATGCAAAAGAATATTACAACTGAGCAAACGATGCTCACTGCTCCAATCTGAAGGATTTTAGCTTTTCAATCTTACAACTTCAGACAGGAATTTTTCATCAGCAAAGCAGCATTCTTAAAGTTGAATACTGGTTTTACAGACGTCAGAGGAGGAAAATAGTCTCCCAAACACTAGTTGAAACAGTACAACTATCAAAACTATGGGCCAAAGGATGATACATCACAATGATCCTTCCGGTATTACCTCTATAATTTAGTATAAGCTTTTTTTCTGGATAAGAAACCAATTTATTCAAAAATAATAATCACACAACGGTGATGAAACTTCGTAGATGAAATCATTAAGATCCTTCTACTCTTAAATAAAAATCTCACTAAGCCATTATGGCACCAAACCCAACCCGTCAGGCGAATTAATCTTTAAGTAACCACAATACAAAGGCAATATGACATGATAAGATGTAATAGAGTAACACAATTGCTACAATCAGTAATTAAATTATGCTCTGAATGCTTGAAGTATTTTATTTGAACATCTAAAAGACAAAGTAAGATATAGTTTAACCCGTTCTAGACAAGGTACCATACCTTTACATAAATAGGCATATAAACCCCTGGAAATAATGGTCTGTGAGGAAGTGGCAGCGCTAGAACCTGCAACAAGAAAACAATATGCATCATTAAAAAGAATTAAAAAATACAGGTACGCACTTCATGTATTTTTAGCATGATAAATTATAAAGCCCTGCAAGTCTCACTGATATATCTTATCCAAAGGTAACCAAACAAGAAGGCAAGAAAAGGGTATGCACCCGTTAAATCTTCAAACAGATAGAATGATGAGCAAATAAGAAGCCTACAAGAAACGGTGTTTTCGTTGCATTAGTATTTCTCTTTTTTAGGGAAGGTTGTTAAGTACCACCTTTACACGAATCTTGCATTATCTCAACTAGCAAAATTTGGAATACAGAAATGAACCAAAAGACTGGATGGTAGATAGCACCTTCTCTTTTTCAAAAATATTCTCTCACCCAGCTCTTTCCTCTTTCTGGTAAAAATCCAAATTTTCACCTTTGATCCCTTCTTTATCACTATATTTGCACCCCCCCCGCACCCCCCTTAAGCTAATCAATGTGTTATTCCTTGTGTGAGTGTCAGTTTTTCTCCAGAAGTACTTTGTATTCTTTGTATTTCTGTCCCCCTATTTGAGCCAAAGATGTCTATAGTTTTTGTCTCCATGAGATTTCCTCAGCTTTGGCAATATGTTGCAACGCCATGTTTAAGTTGAACATTCGCATCCCTTCAACTTGTGACAACTGTCTATTCTCATTGGCTTGCTCAAGAGTGAACAGCTCATCCAGTGCTCTGGATTTCCTCTCCTCCACTTTTCCAAATACTTCCTGGTTCCAAGTTGTGATGTCCTTCTTAAGACTTTTAGTTCTTGCATTAGGACAAAATCTGGACTCCCATTGAATAGGTATCCCTGTCATCATTCCTTGACTCAATCTAGGAAGCCTTCTAATTTCAGCCACATGTTTTCAAACTTGAAATAGGAAGAATTAACTTCCCAATCTTTCAAGAAGAATTGGCTTATGATCAGAAATGACTTTAGAAAGTGTTAGCTGCTTCATTTATTAAAGCATTAGTTCCACTCAGGAAAGATGAGGAATATATCAACTCTCGAGGCATGAATATCATGTTCTCCTCAGAATCAGGTGCCTGAGCCCCCCTGGAGCCATCTAACTTGGACTCTCCAAAAATGCATCTGCACTAGTGATTAATATTGTCTCTTTTATTACGGCCGTTCAGGCCCTTAACATTCCAAGACAGTTTTTTTTTTAGAAATGTAACTATGTATTCACCAGTACCAAGCTGATACTGAATTTGGCAAGTTACAAAGGCCTAGGATCTTACAGGGAATCAAAAAAATCTGCAAGTGATTCTGTAGTATCTACTACATAATTCTCTTTATACCAGAATTGAAATGACCAAAAGAAAAAACAATTTAGCTTGATAATCTGTACAGATTTACTTCTATTCTCGAAAAAGCTAATGTTCCTCTACTGTTACCATTGCCCAAAAAAAAATCTATTGTTCCTCTCTTTCCAAATGGTCCACCAGATACAAGCTGGTGCTATTGACCACCACTGCTTCTGATAGTATTTTAATCCTCATACATAAAAGGATTTGTGGAACTTTGCCATGTTTCAGATGTTCTAACCATCATAACTGATACACCAAAACAATTTATCCAATTCAACTTTCTGTTTATCTTTGTTTTTCTTATTCCTCTTGCATGTTGTCTTATGTTGTTTAACTGAATTTGCCTCTTATGTTCCAATTTGCAGAATTGTGTCAAGCAATTCATGTTGGAAGAATTGTTGGAATCCAGCAGATTAATCCAGAAGCTTTGCATACCTTCCCCATTACTAACTTCCTTGATGTTTCTATAACAGTGGAACTGTGCACCACATGCGAGCTTGCACCTTCGCCCTACCTTGGAAGGGGGAGATGACAGTTTGATGAAAATTCAGTACCAAACCTGCTGAGCATGCTTGACTCTGGGGTCGGAATATGATATGAAAGAAGAATGTTGAGATTCCATGATGGCTCTGCTTCATCATCTGATTCCGAACAACTGAAGAATACTGCTCAGTTGAGTGAATCAAAGTTGTGTCTACTGTCTATAGTTTCTAGTTCTTTCCCATGATGGTCTGTAGTGGATATCATATTGAGGGCCTTAAAATCGATTTTCACTAATCGGCCCAACAACTCTCCATTAAATTTTCTTCACTTAATTCTTCTTTTTATTTCTCTTGCCTTGGACCTTCCTCTTTGTGCCTTTGGAATGGTGTAACAGTTGTTGTCCAAACATTGGCCTGAGTCCCCACGTGGCTAGGCAAGTGTCTACAAGAGATGGGGTGTTTGGGTGAATTGCTTGGTTCGAGGGATAGACTTGACCAGCAGCTCACTAACCTTCATGCCAAGATGAACTACTTTTCTGATTGGTTTAGATTTGTCGCACCAGGCACAAATATCAAGATCAACAATGACACTATATCGGAATTTTCACACAAATCCTTGTCCATTGAAGGTGGAGTTTGTTCCTTGTATCTTCATCAATTTCAACAAATCCCTCACATAAATCTCCTACGATCCCATATGTCTTTGCTGCCCAGAAATGCAGTGGAATACCAACGGCTTAAACCTAACTTTGAACCTTCTATCTCGACCACCATTATAGTGACAGTCTTCTTCCATTCCAGAACCAGTCCCCTGCTTCAACTCTTACTGCTGCTTGTCTAGAAGGGAGATAAAAAAAAAGGAACATGTTATGTTTTAAAGCTGTAATTTTGAGACCTGCAATGATTGGCCACCTGTTGGACAAACCATTTATGAATCGTTTCAGTATTGGGACAAGGTTGAATGAGACGTTGGAACATCTTATCAAGCATTTGGATAGAAATTGACTGTTGTTCATCTCATTGCTAATCTTAGCTTTGTTTGTACCCAACTACATTCCTTGTGGCACCATGTTTTGACACAGTGGAAACTTTGAGCATCAATGAAAGGTTTGATATCTTGGATATATAGATTAAAATTTGGAGTTGGTATTATTCCCCAAGAACCAGAGAAGCTTTGATATTATTTCCCCCATCTCCAATTGGAGTTCTTCTCTGGAATAATCATGGCAGGTTTCCTCTCCCCCAGCCATACCTCAATCCTTATGTATGTTATTGTAATTTTGGAGGACTATAAGTACACACTTGAATTTTCCTCCCCCATCTCATGCATATGTTTCCCCTCGCTTGTGATCCTGTTTTATAGTTTCACACACACACCGCTAAATTTCTACATCGACTTTGATAGTGCTAGAAAGTCTCCTATTGAGCTCTATTAATGAGAACCACCTATCATCACTAATGTCTAATAACTCGAAAAGGAAATTCAACCAAAATAAAGAGTGTTTTTTTCACCATTGCTAAAGAGGTAACAGAAAATACGTCGGAGAAAGGACCGAAAGAGAGAGTTTAGAGAGCAGGCCCATTTCCCAAGTCTCAATAACTGCTCTTACAGACTGTATTTCCTGTTCAAATTTTCATTCAGAATTGAACAAGAAGGATGTTGGACTTATTAATCAATGAAAATCAAAATCATTCGCTGGAATACGAGGGGTTCAAATAAATTAACAAAAGAGAAATTTTGAAAAAATGATGTGAGGCACCGGAAGGCCAGTGTCCTGTGTTTCGAGAAACCAAGTTAGCTATTGTGACCTAGATGAGAATGAATGAAATGTGGGGAAATAGATGCTGGGTTTCATGGGATGCAACACATAGTTTTGGTGACGTTGATGGAACTAAAGAAATGTAAAGAAATAGATAGATGAATGGGCATCGACGCATGCTACACAAAAATAAAATGGGATCATAGTCATGTGGGAGAAGAGAAAATTGAGATGTGACAATTTCACGGGGAGGCACTCAGATCCTCTTGTTCAACTTATTCAAGCTAATTACTAGAGTATCTTCCAGGTACATATGCCGATCAAATCTAGAAACTACATAGAGTTAGATGCAGTAAAGGCATGTTGGATATGCCTAGTCGAATGAGAGTTGACTTTAGTTGGTGTGAATCCAAGAAAGGACAAATAGCTCTATCATCGAATAATCCATGTAGGAACTTTCTGAAATTTCAGCCTTGACATAGAGCTGACAGAGGCAACATGGAAAGTTACAAATGGTCCAAAGGGAGACAAGGCAGGAAGTACTCAGGGATTGATGGGTTTCTATTAATAGGAGATTTCAAAGAAAGTTCCTCAACTATTATGCAGATGGTTTAACTGAGAACATTCCCAAGTCACAACATTCTTCTTGCTTGTAGGATTCTCTAGTAAATAGAAACTTCCTTTACATCTGAAAATTGTCGGACAATAAAAGAAGGAAGTAGATGAAAAGGTAAGTAGTTGAATAATTATTACTGAATACATGAAACCTAGTTTTCAGGTGTGAAAAGCACAAAGATATTTTTTTTGTCAGACTAACTAAACACTAATATTCCACTAACTAACATTGCCATTGTATTATGTATCCTTGAATTCAAGGTAAGATGAACACCTTGAATTTACTTTTATCGAAAACCACATACCAGGGGACAGTAGTTGTAATAGTAAAGGGTATCTATAAATAGAATAATTCAAAATGTGAATTGTCAGTGGAACATCATAATGGATTTTTTCGTCGAAACACTAAAATTGCAGAGGTGAAGAAAGCACTGACATGCAGCACAGATTAAGGGAACATATTCCCAATCATCAGAGAGAAGGCGACAATAGAAATCTCAAGACCATCCTTGGTGTGGCATAAGGTGGCAGCTAATGTGGCTCAAATTGGTGGCTAAATAGTGAGCGAATAGCAATTAGAAGTGTCCAAAACAGTATCTTAATCTGTAAATAGAACATAATTAGAACAGCGGCAGAAACTTAATGGAAGTCTAAGATGTAATAGCTATCCTGTAGACTTTTTTTTATTGAATTTTATAGCACCGCCTTGGTACTCTTTCGATAAAATTTACTTTCCTGTATCGAAAAAAAAAATGTGGCCCAAAAGATGTCAAAATATTTGGGCTAGAGATGTAGTATTTGTTTGTTTCATAATTGATATATAATTTTGGTTGGATAACTAATTCGCTTTTAATGACTATTAATGTGTTTGGAGTAGCACATATTTTATTCGAGTGCTTATAGAAATGGTTAAATGTATGGAAAATTGGTTCACCCAACAGGTGGTGTTAGCAAGTGTCAGTCGCGTCTAGGGGATATTCTGGGATGTGACAAAGTTGGTATCAGAGCTTAGGCCTTAAATCCCTAGAGTAGTATTTAGTAGAGTTTTGTTTATATGTATGTGTCCATATTTATGACCTTAAGGCTACTGAATATCAAGGATGTTTTCCCTTTTTCATCCCTTGTTCGTGCGTTGAGTTGAATCAAGTCTAACCTTGAAATGTTATTTCGCAAATGGCTAAAAAACGTGCTTCTTCTGCTATTGGTCGAACTAATGCATCCGCGGGACGTGGTGTTGGACATGGTACTACCCCTTGTGCTAGTAAAGTTGTGGCTCATCAGATTAGGCTCAAACTAGGGCATAGGCCGATCCTCAACCTGGAGTTGTGAATGGGGTCAACCTTTATTTCATAACAATGATTAATTGATTTCCCCCTCTTGGTATCAATTTCTAGAAAAATCATGTCGAATACTAAATTCTGCACCTCCAGACTCCCTTTTGTTTTGGTGTAGTAACCGACTTTAAAGCAATCTCCATTTTCTTTTCATTCTCTTCTGTCTATTTTCATAATAAGTGAGAGTCCCCCCCCCCCCCAATAACCCTCAAAATTGACCCCATTGGCAGTATTCATCATTAAAAAATATTCTAATGGACACATATAATGCATCCATCTCTGGGTCAAGGAGTTGGGTATCCAAAGGTTCAGCTTCATCAGCAAACCAATTCTCATGAACTTTGATCTCTGTCAGCTAAAGGGCATCTGAAGCGAGGGAAAGGAATAATACTCCCCACTGAAGTTGTCATTGTATCATCAACCATATCGAGGACACCTCCACCATGTAGAGAAGTCTCCTAAATTTCAAAATTGGTGTTGACAATGGGAATTCTTTCAAAAAGAAGAGGATAATAAGAACTGTCTTGGGTCCTTGTGTAGTGCATTTTTCTCCATCAATGGATCATTATCTAAGGCTGCAAACCTATTTGTGGTGTGGATTTTGTGGCTCACTTCTGACTCCTTAATAGACCTTGAATTAGGCTTAATAAAATGAGAGATCCCTCGATCCAATGTTGTGAGCTTAGAAGTAAGTTGACCCAATCTGAGTTTAACTAAAAGGGTAATCCTAATTGAAGCTACAATAGCATTAAAAAGGTTGCTCATGTGAGGTTTTCTGATGTCCTAAGAAAATTCAAATCGAGATTCTTTACAACGAAGGGTTGCATTAAAAAAAATCTTCAATTCTCATTTCATTAAAATGATAATGCTAATTGAAGCTCCAATAGCATCAAAAGAGTTGCTCAATCGATGTGATATAGTTTGAAGATCCTAAGAGAAAAATGAAGGTTCCTTAATACTACAGCATGATTAAAAAAAGTCAACAATACTATTCTTTTTGCCCCAAACGGAATGGCAGGGTTCAAAGTATGAGGATCAAAGCATCTAATAATAAAAACATTCTTTTGAGACGGAGAGAGCATCAAGAGTTGTTCCTGAAAACAAAAATGTTGAAGACCTTCACAACATTGTATGAGGACAGTTCAAGGTAGGGAAGGCCCTTTACTAAAAAATAATGAGTATTCGAGTAAACTAGAAAATATGATCTTTGTGATCCACCTTTTTTATTTTAAAAGCTAACTTATTAACCAACCATCCCTTGCTATTGCCCTAATCTTGACATAGTGTTGCAACCAAAGTCAAAATTATTTTATATGAAATTTATTCCAATTTTTCGTCAATGCCAACCACAAAGAATTGAAATTTCATCATTTGTGGTCATAAAAATGACTAAAATCACACCACAACTACCCAACGCAAACATAAAACCAACAGTCATTTTACATCTTTTTTTGGGCACAAGCTGACATGGTGACGGTGTCTTTTGTTTAGGGGGTCAAATTACCAGCCACCAAATATTAGAATATTGTGAATTTGCAAATGATGAACCAGGAAAATACTTAACACACTGGTATTTGCACCAAACATGTTAGAAGTGTAAATTGAAGTAAGTAGTGCAAAGACACATGTAAATCTAATTGGTTCGGAGCCAAGAGCTAGTGCAAAGTAAGTATAGTATTTTTATCGGCCGGAAATGTAAACTAACCGTTAGGCAATCTTCAGGCCTAAATACAGTAGGAACAATTGCTGCGGAAGCGTTTGAATCAGCATCTCCAACTTCAATTTCGCCCTCGACCTGCTTAGCTTCGGAATTCGGTTCGGACCCATCAGTAGAATCTGAACAAAAGAATCGCCGATACAAATAGGGGCCTCTACTGTTTGAACTTCTTAGGGAACCTAAAACCTGAAGCAATGGCGTATTCGACTCAGTTCCACGCCGAACTTGAGGGGTAAACGACGTTGTGACGGCGTGGAAACGATTTTGCAGACATGAGGATGTCAAAACCTTCAACATGGGTGCCAATAATGGGAAAAACTAGAATGAATTGAGGATGTTGATGGGAAAATGGGGGTTGACTATTCGCATGCTAGTTCAAGTAGGGACTGAGAACCGCCATTGACGAGCTTAGTGGAGGAAGCCGTTTTCTGCGACTCACAGCTAAAACCCTCAATAAACCCTCCAAGCTAAACAAATTACCGATATTGTCCTTCAGTTTTAAAAGTCTATAGACTCTACTAGTAGATACAAGAAGTGCCCAATATATGTTATAAAAATAAAAAATTTATATGATTTTAAAATTAGAATATTTTAAGTTATTATTATTGTAATTTATAATATATAATAATTTTGTATAATTTTTGACTATTTTTTATTTTCTTTGTTTTAATGTACGTAGTATAGGTGAAATTTCAAGAATTAATCAAATTTTTAATATGTTTTTAAAATATTTTAACTTGTTAATTATTGTAATTTATAGTATTATTTTTTTGTAATTTCACATACTAGAAAGCAAAGTAAGACAAATAAATTGAAATGGAAAAAAATACTAAATATAAATAGAGGAAGTTAAAGTAGAAGGACAAATTGGTCAATTCACTGAATGACTCGAGTTACTCATATTTCTTCAGTTGCTAATTATTGTGATTTATAATTTTTAAATATATAACATACTAAAAAAAAAGTAAGACAAATAAATTGAGACAGAAAAAGTACTAAATATAAATAGAGGAAATTGATATACTACTTTTTTGTAATTTTTATTTTAAGTACATAACATATTAAAAAGGAAAGTAAGACGCAAACAAAGAAAATACTAAACATAATTATAGAAATTAAAATAGAAAGACAAATCGATCAATTGAACAACTACCCATAAGCTCCTCGATTCCCTTCTATGTAAGAAAAAAAATAATAGAAAAAAATAAAAATAGAAATTAATTTAGGCTTCTTCAACATTTACTCCTTAAAGAAAAACAAAAACTTATATATTTATACTAGACACAAGTTTCCGTGCTAGCACTGATTCAATATCTGTTATTTTTTGTCTCAATTATGTGGCATAGCTAGAATTTAGAGAGTCAATTAAATTTTAATATGATTTTAGATATTTTAAGTTGTTAATTATTGTAAGTTATAGTACTTTTGTAAGTAATTTTTAAATAATATATGTTACTCCTCTTGTCTCAATTTATGTGGAATCAATTTAATTTTTTATATGTCTTTAATTTTTAACTCTTTTTAGAGAAAAGACATAAAGTGACACCTGAACTTGTCTCGAATTTTCAAAAAGACACATTAACTATGAGGGCATCCTATTACCCCACTAAATAATTTTGAACTAATATTATTACATCATTTTTTGTCCACCTGACATAGAGAGTGTGCACTCTCTCAAAGAGAGTGAGCAACCTAAAATTACTAATATAATTTTATTTTTACAAGTATTTTATTATAAAATATATTTTCTTATTTTTCTTATTATTTTAACTTTTTTCCTTTTTATTTTTTCTCTTTCTTTCTAATTTCTTCTTCAAAAATTCATTGTCATCTCCATTGAAGCTTCTCACTTTCAATGTCACCATTTTTACCACAACTTCACCTTTTTTTTTTTTACTACTATTAGTTTTACTCTCTTTAATTTTAAAATTTTATCTAAATATTTTCTTACATTTCGAACAATTTGATAAACTCATTAGATTTCAAGATGATTAGGAAGTATCATATAGTTTTTTTATCCGATTTCAATTAAGTACTTTCAATTTTCGAGGAATTCATTGATTCTTTTAAAATTGTCATTTCTAATTTTAAAGTTATATGAAAAGGAAAAGGAGTAATTGATGATACCTTCAAAATTTAAAATTTTCTTAGAAAAATAATTAGTTTTTTTATCAATAATTCAATAAAGTCTAGAAAATAGTATGAAATTTTTCTTTTTATAAAAATCACTAAAGTAAAGAATTTTACTGGAGAAGATGAAGAAGAAAAAGAAAAGAAAAAAATGGGAGAGGGGTTCAACTTGACGTGGGGGATGGAGTGAGGGTGGGAGCTGAAGAAAAAGAAAGAAAATGGAGGGATGAATCAGTTGAAAGTGGGGTGGAATATGAAGTGGAATTTAAGATAAAATCTAAATTAAAATAAGTTAGAGAGAGAGAGAGAAAGAAATAAAGAAAAAACTTAAAATGAAAAAAAATACATTTTAAATTAAATTAACACGTGTCATGTAATGATTGGTGTGTGAACACACTTGTTTCTTAAAATCTGGGGTTGATCGAAAAATAATATAATAATATCTATTCAAAATTGTCTAGTGAGGTAATAGGACGGTTGCAAAGTTAAGGTGTCTTTTTGAAAATCCGGGACAACTTCAGTGGTGACTTTATGTCTTTTCTCCTTTTTTTAATTATTGTGATCTATATTACTTTTACATCATTTTTAAACAATATATGTTACTCATCTATTCCTATTTACGCGGCACTAATTTGAGGGTCAATCGAACTTTTTATATGTCTTTAAATATTTTAAATTGTTAATTATTGTGACTTATAGTATAGTTTACTTAATTTTCAAATAATATATATTACTCCCTTTGTCCCAATGTATGTATCACAGATGGAATTTCAAAAGTCAATCAAGTGTTGCTAATTATTGAGATTTACAATACTTTTTTTTGTAGAAATCTCACGTAAAGATTAGAGAAATCAAGGATTGTATTGATGATTAAATTTGTTCGAGTACAAACTCCTTATATAGGAGAAGAGTCCTAGACTAGTTATACTTAGAGTCCTACTACAATACAAAAATATAATTTAAATGAGTAATATAGGTTTACTACTACTACGATAACTACAATACTTTATCCTAGTTCTTTGGACATGTTCCTATCATTAGCTCCATTCATCTTTCAACACTTTCCCTCAAGCTAGTGAGTGGCGAAACTGTTACTCCTAGCTTGCTTCGAAACCCAAAAAAAACTTGTTTTGTCAATGCTTTGGTATTAATGTCAGCTATCTGATCATTGGACCTCACACACTAAGTAAGAAGTTGTCCTCTGACCAGCTTCTCACGAACAAAATGAAGTCCATTTTAACATGTTTGGTTCTAGCATGCATAACTGGACTAATTGTCATGTACCATACACTTAATTTATCACAATACAATATAGGAACAGATTTGAGAAACACCCCAAACTCATGAAGTAGATATATGATCCATGTCATTTCTATTGTAGTGGAGGCCAGTGATCTACACTCAGCTTCAGCACTCGATCATGCTATTGTGGTACGTTACTTGGAAGTCCAAGAAATAAAATTTGCACCTAGGTAAATGTTATAGCTTGTAGTTGATCTCCTAGTGATGGTACAACCTCCCTAACCAGCATCTGAATATATATACAACATACAATGTGATTGTGAAATAATTTTGAGCCCAAAGTGTAGAGTACCATTGATATATTTGAGAATCCTTTTGACTCCATGAAGGTGTTCAATGTTCGGACTTTGCATAAACTGATTTGCTAGATTCACAGCATGTGTGATATCATGTCTTATGAGTGTCAAATACTGAAGACTCTCTACTATCATTATGTATAAGGAGACATCTACAAGACTTCCCACAACTTCATGTAAGCCATGATTTTGAGCCAAATGAGTAGCTACAACCTTTGCTAAACTCATCTTTGTCTTGTCCAATAACTTAGAAGCATACTTACTGTGACTCAAGTGAAATCCCCCTTCAAAATACTTAACCTTTACTCCTAGGAAGAAGTGTAAAGGGCCAAGATCTTTCATAGCAAACTCTTTTCCAAGTTATAGAACCAACTCAGAGACATGTGATGGATTACTTCATGTGACAATAATGTCATATACATATAACAGAAGAAATGTGGGGCTTGTGTGAGTTTTCAAAGTAAATAAGGAGGTATCTTTCTTACTACAGATGAAACAAAGGTGTAAGAGATGTATGCTAAACCTATCAAACCAGACTCTTGGTGCATGTTTAAGATCATAGAATGCCTTTTTCAGTAGACATACATGTTGAGGATATCTAGGATCAATAATCCATGAGGTTGACTTATGTACACCTCCTCTTGTAGGAAACCATGGAGGAAGGCACTTTTGACATTTGGTTTCCTGACTTCCCACTTTGAGCTAATTATAATGGATAGATCACCCTAATAGTTGTGGCTTTAACCACAGGGCTAAATGTTTCTTCAAAATATATCCCTTCAAGCTGTGAGAAACCCCTAGCTACAAGTATGGCCTTGTATTTATCTACTATTCTATCAACTTTCAATTTTTTCTTGAACACCCATTTCGAACCAACCAAGTTTATACCAGGAGACTTAAGCACCAATATCCATGTCTTGTTAGTATGTAAAACATTGATTTCCTCCTATATAGTTGCAAGTCAATGAGGAGACCTTAGTGTTTTCTTAGTAGTATCTGGTTCCCTCAAAATCTTATTGTCGTTGTGAGCAACAAGTGATAGGTGTTGTTAATTTGCCTTGTGTATGGTGATCATATGATGTCCTTGTGGTTCAGGAGGTATATCAACTAAAGTAGCTGATTGTAGTTTAGTATCTTCAGGTTGGTGATACTCTGGCAAATTGCACTTTGAGAAGTCAACTTCTAAATGTTTTCCATGTGAGTTAGTCACAAAGAAAGTGGAATTTGATGAACCATCATTGACTGGACCTGCATGTTCAACCTGTTCCTCACTACCACTAGTTGATCCTGAACCTGCAACTAGAGTCTCATTACTAATGTCTGGACCATCATTTTTAACTTGTTCTATAATTATCTAATTTTGCACAGGAGAGGTCAGTAGCAGCAGTATCATCATCAAGGGGTATAAAGTTTGTTGTAGTAATATTTTCACCAATAACTTGCGTACTATTCGTCTGTACTTCCCCTGAATAAGGCTTATCATGCGCCTATAGTTTAGAGAAAGATTAAAAAAAAATAGCCAAATGATCAGGTGGGACATCAATGTTAGTCTGAGTTTGACTTAGAGACACATAGGGTAATGTGTTTTCATAAAAAAAACAACATGTTTGGATACGTACACCCTCCTTGTAGAGGGATGATAACACATGTATCCTTTGTGTAAGCTGTTGTATCCTATGAACACATAAGGGTAAATCTTTGCACTTAACTTGTTTCTACCTTTGATATATGGAAAACATTTACAACCAAACACTTTTAGGTTGTTATAATCAGATTTCTCCCCATACAACTTAACAAATCGGGTCACAATCTTTAGGACTGAGGAGGGCAGTCTATTCATGAAAAACACTGCAGTGAGGAAAGCCTCAACCCATAGAAACAAAGGTAGGTTAGCATGGAATAGTAGGGTTAAACTAGTTTCCACAATATATCTATGTTTTCTTTTTGCAACTCCATTTTATTTAGGTGTGTTAGGACATGAAATATTTCTGACAATGCCACAACCTTCCAAATGTTTGATGAGGTATGTTTTAATTAACTCACCACCTCCATCACACTAAAATATCTTAATTTCTTTAGCAAATTATTTTTCCACCATTTTTTGGAATTTTACACTTCAAGAAATTCATATTTCTTTTTCAGTGGATAAAGCCATGTATATCTTGTGTGATCATCTACAACACACAACATAATATCTCATATGTTGAGAAGATTCGATAAGGGCAGGTTCCCACAAATCACAATCAATTTTCAATAAAGGTTACTTCTCAATTTTATTTTTCAAACCAAATGGAAGTTTACAACTTTGTCCAACTGGCAACTAGAACAAACAATAAGTATTTTATTCCAACTATTAATATTGATGCAACTATTACTATTCAAAACTTTTAAATACCTCAAACTAGGATGTCCTAATCTAGTATGCCACATGTTATCTGATGTGTTCCAATCGTGTGCACCAGTTAAAGTATAGAGATTGTTATCTTTCATAGCATAAAGTTTATTCCTTTTTAGATTCCTTGGCTAGCAGTGTCCTTGTCTTATTGTCCTTTACAACAAAGTTATTTTTATCAAATTCATTAGTGCAACTATTATCCTTAGCAATTTTACTAACTGAGAGTAGATTCTTATTAATCTTGGGAACAACAAGACCTTATCTTAACTTCAGGCCTAATCCTGATATGTTCCTAACATGTGTTATGTCTAATTTTGATCCATTCCCAATAATGATTTTATCTGATCCATTGTAGTATATTTAAGATTAGTGAGAATACATGGGTTATGTCTCATATGACAACTTGCTCCCGAGTGCACATACAAAGTGTCATAAGTAGTGTTTTGTAGATTAGCAACAACCAATGCTTGTGGCAGCTCATCTGCAATATGATAAAAGTAGTCTCACATGTAAACCCACTTAAGAGCATTATGATTATTCCTACCACATATTTAACATGCCTCAATACTATTCCTCTCCTGATTTCCACTTGGAGAACTGTTCTGAGAACCTACTCCATATTTATTGTTATGAGAACTTGTTCCTTGTCCAACGGGCTTGAAACCACTTTTTCTAGAGTTGAAACTACTGTTTCCTCTTCTTTGAGAGTAGTTTCCTCTCCCCCTGCCCCTTTGGGCAGAGAATGCTATGTGTATGGTTTTGTTACGACACTTCTTCTTCATCCTCCCTCATATCAAAATCCTTAAGAGCATTAACAAATAAATTAAGAGTGGGATATGACGTCTTACGTAGCATGACAGTTTTGAAGGTCTTCCACTTGGGACCTAGACCTCTAGCAAAATATTTTTGCAATCTTTATCCACAGGTTTGTGAATGGCTGCAAGTCCATCACATATGCCTTTGAATTCTTTGATATATTCATCAATATTTTTGTTTCCTAGCCTAACACTATGCAATTGTTTGAGATGGAACTTCTTATCTTCTGTTGCTTGAAGATAAGCTTCGTCCAAGCATTCCCACATCTCCTTGGCAGTTGAGCAGTCCACAATTAGGTACATGTTTTCTTCTATCAAGGTGTCTGAGATCTAACTCCTTAGTAACCCATCTTTCTCCTCCGAGTCATCAATACTGCTTCTGTCTTTTGCATCCTTCTCAACTGCTACAGTTTTCCCAACAGTTTGTCCGATGGAACATGAACTTTTTGTTGGTTCATTCTTTGTGATGAGGTATGCTAATCTCATCACTTGAATCAACTGATACATTTGTATCCTCCATATAAGACAATTTGTTGGCTTGATTTTAATAGAGTAAGACACAATAAAATGTTGAAGTGAGCAGGTTGATAGAGTGTTGGTAGAAGAGGCTGTTGTAATTCAAACATGTGGTTATTTTTGGTTTTTGAATCTAATATGTTAAAGAGCGAAAAATCTTTAATGCTCTGATACCATATAGAAACTCATGTAAAGATTAGATAAATCAAGGATTCTATTGTTGATTAAAACTATTGAGTTACAGGCTCATTGTATAGGAGAAGAGTCTTAGACTAGTTATACTTAGTCGTTAGAAATCCTATATAGATGTTAGGAGAAAAGACTTAGAATTTGAGGTTGATGATTGGGTTTACTTGAAGGTTTCACCCATGAAGGGTGTTATGAGATTTGGTAAGAATGAGAAGCTCAGTCTCGGTACATTGATCCTTACAGGATATCCAAAAGGATTGACAATGTAGCTTATGAGTTGGAGTTACCATCAGAGTTAGCATCAGTCCATCCTGTATTCCACATTTCTATGTTGAAGAAGTGTATGGGCGATCCTTCATTTATTATACCTACTGAGAATATTGGTATTAAGGACAAACTATCTTATGAGGAGATACCCGTTCAAATTCTTCATCGTCATGTTTGCAAGTTAAGAACCAAGGATGTTGCATCCGTAAAGGTCTTATGAAGGAATCAATTTATTGAGGAAGCTACTTGGGAGGCTGGAGGATATGAAAAAGAGATACACTTCTCTTCTTGCTTCTGGAGAAATTCCAAACTAAGGTACTAACTCTTTTCTTGGTGCTCTATAAGTGGATATATTGAGTATAAGTAAATTGCGTGTTGCATGCTTGAGATGAGGTTGTTAAATGTATTCCACCCTGTTCTATCTAGTGTGATCTCATTTGAGGACGAATGTTCCCAAGGGGGAGATATTGCAACACCTTGAACTTTGATCAGTTTTTAAGTTTTGGGTCAACTTCAAACGACCATAACTTTTAGCACAAGAAGAGTTAAGAGGCCCATGAGGTATCAAATTGAATGTCTTTGAGTCCTCTTTCCAACGTCGCTGAGCTTGGATGAAGGAGTTATTCCCGTTTGAGTGCAACCTCTCTAGTTAAGGCATTTTTATCTGTTTTAAGAAGGGGTATTTTGGTCTTTTCCTTACCCCACTAGCCTAGCACATTTTTCACCCAAATAGGGGTATAAACTGATTGAGATCAGTTTTCATTCATTCCAAAAAGTGCGTAGGGTTTTTAAAGAGAAGTTCAAGAGGAGAAAAGAAAAAGGATTCAAGCATTCTTTCAAGAACTTAAAGATTTAGCCAAGAACTCGGTTTTTTCGAGGTATGTAAGCTCTCATAGTGTTGGGTTCGTTCACCCTCACGCCAATCATGTGATTTTCATGCATAAATTCGTTCTTGAGGTTGGTTGATTTTAATTCTTGAGAAATTCTTGAGGTTTTAGCTTCATTCTTTAACAATGGAGTCTTGTTGAGTTCTTGAGGTGAGATTCTTGAGAATGAGTGTTGTTCTTGATGGATTTGAGTGGGTATGTGATTAATTTTGTTTGGTTTATTCATCCAAATGAGTTTGGGAGGAAATCATTTGATTCTAGATGAGTTAGGCCTTGAATTGAGCAAGAATAATTCGTCAAAAATCTGGGTAGGGGGTGGGGCGCCATGCCAGCAGTGCGCCCAAACTACTGTTCAGTAGTTTGAGGCCTAGCGCGCCGCACCAGCAGTGCGCCCAAACTACTGTTCAATAGTTTAAGGCCTAGCACGCCGCGCCAGCAGTGCAACCCAAACTACCTTTAGTAGTTTAAGACCTGGCAACCTGCGCAAGCAGTACGCTAGGGTCGTCAGGCCCCTTTTTTCTCCATTCTTCATCCCTATGAGTTCTTTCAATTCATGTCTTTGCTCTCATCTCAATACCAACTATCTAAGACTTCATTAATAATTGAGACATCCTATATATATCCTAATCATAACTCTTAAATCTTTATTTCAAATTAAAGTAAAGATTAAGAGTAAAGTTCAAGAAATATTTTTCAGTCATTTTGAGAAATCTTTACCATC
This sequence comes from Solanum verrucosum, assembly GCF_900185275.1. Lineage (NCBI taxonomy): Eukaryota > Viridiplantae > Streptophyta > Magnoliopsida > Solanales > Solanaceae > Solanum > Solanum verrucosum. The sequence goes on from NW_026020173.1 coordinate 3,106,513, forward strand.
TTATAGAACATGAATTAAGACTTGAGTAAATGAGTATTAGAATAAGGAGAGTTGTCTTTCATGTTTCAAAATGAGTATAAGGGAACTAAGTATTCCCAAGTATGTAATGCTTTTACATTTAAAAGAGAGAAACATCGATTTCTAAATGAGTTATGAGGAGTTTTGAGCATTATCTCTTTTAAGAGAATTTTTGTGTAATTATCTCAAATTGAGGAAGTGTTATATTTTTAAACATTTGAGCATGAGTTATATATTATTGGGAGTAGTATTGAGTACCAATATGGGGATGAGTTCAGACAACTGAAAATCCTCATAAATCATGCATGCCAACGTGGGTAAAAGATCATACTTTTTAGATGATTCCTTATTGATTTTAAGCATAGTTTAGTGGATCCACTTAGTTGAGGATGTTCTATACCCCAGGAAGGTATAAGACAGTTGTAGCAGCGTGGGAGAGACGTTGTATCATCACGTAGCTCATAGTGATGGTTGTCGGTTAGAGGATCTCCCAAATAAGAGTAAATAGTTCATTATAGTATTTTTATATACATTTGAGTTATTATCTACATTTTTAAAAGCTTTATACATATTGCATCTTTTATTGTTGCTTTCATAATGAGTTGAGGTGAGTATGTTTTCCCTTTCTATCATTTTAGCTATGTATCCCTATGTTTAGTTTCCCCCTTACATGCTTGTACATTCAATGTACTGACGCCATTTGCCCTTCATCGTTTCATGATGTAGATACAGGTATTCAGGATCATCAACCGACACTTTGTAGATCCCATTGCATTCCAGCTAGCTTTGGTGAACCTTATTTCTTTTCGGAGGGCTTCATATTTAGATTTCAGTATTGTTAAGATATCGTGGGTCTTGTCCCGATATCTATCATAGTTATTAGAGGCTTCATAGACAATAGTAGTATATGGAGTCTTTCATTGTCCCTTGTTGATGTTTTAAAGACTTTGAGTTGAACAATTATGTTTATTGAGAATTTCAGACTAGTTTTGAGTTAAACTATTTTATTTATGAGACATTATGCATTGAGTTTTGCATTGGAGGTTCCTATTTCACTTGAATAAGTCTTCCGCTGAGTAATGAGCCAGGCCAAGGATTCTCTTGGGGACTAGCAATGGTTCTCAAGTGCCGGCCACGTCCAATGTAGACTCGGGGGTGATGGTTTAATGTTGCTCTTGAAATCTTTTTTAATCCCTTTTATATCTCTACACCCGTTAGTGATTCTATTATTGCTAGGCGAGTTAATAGAAATTGCCCTGTTTCTGTTTCTCATAGAGTCACCTATGTTGATCTTGTAGAGCTTGATATGTTAGATTTTGGTGTTATTCTCGGGATGAATTGGCTTCATTCTTGTTATGCTTCTATAGATTATAGGACCCAATTCGTCATATTTCAGGTTCTGAATGAGCCTATCTTAGAATGGAAAAGGAGAAATTATTCTCTCAAGGGTCAATTCATATCTTGCCTAAAGGCAAGAAAAATGATTTCTAAGGGTTGCATTTATCATCTTGTTACAGTTAGAAATATGAATTCCGAAACCCTTACTCTTGAGTCAATTTTGATTGTAAATGAGTTTCTAGAAGGGTTTCCTCATTATCTTCCCGGTATTCCTCCCAAAAGGGAATTAGACTTCAGTATTGACCTTCTCCGAGATATGCAACCTATCTCTATTCCTTCTTACCATATGACCCCTGCAGAACTTAAGGAAATCAGGATCAATTGAAGGATTTGTTAGATATTGATTTTATTAGGCTGAGTGTCTCACCATGGGTGCTCCAATTTTGTTTGTTCTAAAGAAGGATGGCTCCCTTCGAATGTGCATTGAGTATCGACAATTGAATAAGGTTACCATAAAGAATAAGTATCCTATTCCAAGCATTGATGACTTATTTGATCCACTCCAAGGTGCAAGTTTTTTCTCCAAAATTGACCTTCGATCGGGTCATCACCAATTGAGGGTAAAGGTAGATGACAATCCAAAGACGGATTTTCAAACTTGGTATTGTCATTATTAGTTTTTGGTAATGTATTTTGGTTTGATAAACCCCCGACGACATTTATGGACTTGATGAATATGGTCTTCAAGCAATATCTTGATATGTTCGTGATTGTGTTGATCGATATTTTGATTTACTCCCGGAGTGAGGATGATCATGTTGAGCATTTAAGGATTGTGTTGCAAATTTTCAAGGATCGAGAATTGTACGCTAAGTTAAAAAATGTGAATTTTGTTTGCGGTTTGTTGCTTTCCTTAGCCATATTGTCTTTGGTGAAGGTATTCAAGTTGATACTAAGAAGACTGAGGTTGTTAAGAATTGGCCTAGACCTTTGTCCGCTTAGAATATTCAGAGTTTTTTGGGTTTGACTGGTTACTATAGAAGGTTTGTGGAACGATTTTCCTATATTTCTTCGCCTTTGACAACGTTGACTCATAAGAAGGTGAAATTTCTATGATCGAAAGCTTATGAGGAAAGTTTCTAAGAGTTAAAGGATAGACTTACTTCAGCCCCTATATTGACATTACCGGAAGGATCAAGTGGTTTTGTATTATATTGTGATACCTCACGGGATGGTATTGTTTGTGTTTTGATGCAACCTAGGAAAGTCATCGCTTATGCTTCAAGGTAATTGAAGGTGCATGAAAAGAATTATCTGACTCATGATTTGAAGTTAGTGGCGGTAGTGTTTGCCTTAATGATTTGGAGACATTACCTATATGGTGTTTATGTAGATTTGTTTACCGACCATAAGAGCTTGAAATATGTGTTCACCCAAAGGGACTTAAGTCTTTGGCAAAGAAGGTGGCTTGAATTATTGAAATATTACGACATGAGTGTCCTTTATCATCCGGGTAAGGCGAACGTGGTGGCAAATATTCTTAGTCGACTATCGATGAGAAATATTTCTCATTTTAAGGATGACAAGAAAGAGCTAGTTTGTGATGTCCATAGATTGGCCCGATTGGGTGTTCACTTGGTCGATTCTAATGAAGGTTGTGTGATTGTTTAGAATGGCTCATAATCGTCTCTTGTATCAGGTGTGAAGGCTAATCAAGATCTCGATCTGATATTGGTTGATTTTATGATTTGGATTGGTTGTTCATTATTGCCTTTCCTAATGTTATACTTTGATAATTGACCTTATATTCTGTTGGGATTTAACTTAGCACCAACAGAACTTTGAGGTCGAGGCTTCAAAAGGGTAGTCTCTATTAGGAATCTCTAGTTTCAAACTACGTGTCCCTGTAGGTTGTGTTAAATGACTTAGCTAGTGGATCCACATAGCATGAATAAATGATATAGAGTTCTGCCTTGACAAGTAAACTCCCTCTTTTTGGTGCGAGGGTTACACGAGATTCCATGTTATAGCTTGCATGGTTTATTGTCGGTTAAAGCTAATATCCCACAATAAAACTATGATTTTTCTTAAAGCTTTACATTATGTCTTTTTACTAATGCTTGACCTTGCCTCACGACTCTATGATCTTGATTTTAAGCTTTTAAACGTTCTACTTGACCATGCATTACACATTTTAAGCCTATTATGATATCATATCTACTTATATGCATATTCCCTCATACATTCATTGTACTAATGCATACTTGTACCTATATTGTCTCATAATATAGGATCAGACGTTCCTTCCCAAGCTCGTGACTAGTGGATTGCTTTTTCTTTGAATATTTGGTGAGTCCTCTGTTCCGAGGGCCATGTCACCTATGATATGTTTCTTTCATGCTTTTTTTCAGACTTATACGTGGTATATGAGTTACGTCTCAATCACTCTTATACTAATTTAGAAAGGCTTGTCAAGACATAGTTCTGCACTTATGTTCAGACTTTTGCTATGATATGAGATGTTTTTTTTTACCTATTCTCTCTTTAGTTGTAATTGCTTATGCATTATGTATGTAAAGTGGCTTGTGTGGGACCTCTCTGATCCTATGCACCATGTCATGTCTTGGATATAATTTGGATCGTGACACTATGTTACTTTCTTTATCCCAATTAATGTGGCATAAATATATTTTGGAGAGTTGATTATATTTTATATGATTTAAAAATATTTTAAGTTGTTAATTATTATGATTTATGGTAATTTTGCATAATTTTTAAATAAGATATGTTATTCTTTTTATCCCAATTTATTCTACATGAAATGTAATACCTTAGAAGTTAGAAAGGTTGAAAGGAAAGAAAAGTGCAGAAATTTCTTTGAGGCAGTGGTTTACGAGACATACCAACAAACTGAAAGAAGTTCTGCGAGCCGTAGGAATGGAATCGTAGAACCCAAAGTTGTTTGAAAAATTAAGTTTCTAAAGTTTAACATACGGGTAGCCCGAACAAGCTATAGGAAGTTTGACGTGTCGTAGGACTAATTTGTAGGGTTGATTAAAAGATTTTATTTAGGACCTCAGGTCCACGAAGGGTTTTGACGGATCATAGTTGCTTTTACGGGTCATAGGGTGGCCTCATAGAAGTGATCCATACTTAGTGAAATTTTGGGGTTTAAGTTGTGTTCTATGGATGGGGTTTACGGACCATAGAAAATTCAACGAAACGTAGAAAGATCTCATGAGAAATGAATGGATTTTGGGTTATGAAGCACACAACTTTCAAAGCAGATTGTGCAAATAATAAAGGCATACTAAAAGAAGAGTTTATCGTAAACAACTAAATTGTCCCTAGTTAGGAAGCAGACTGTTGAAGAACACCTGCATGTTACTTTCTTTATCCCGATTTACGTGGCATAACTAGAATTTGGAGAGTCGATTAAATCTTTTACATGATTTTTAAATATTCTAAGTTCTTAATTATTATAATTTATATCAATTTTTACATAATTTTTAAATAAGATATGTTATTCTTTTTATGCCAATTTATGGGACATTGATAAAATTTTGAGATCGGTCAATTATTTTTATTGTTTTAAAATATTTAGTAATGAACAATATTGAAAGCATATTATTAGTAAAATTTTAGTCTCAGTAATGAAATATGAAATATCTTAAATTTTAGTATTAGTTTATTTTATTCTACATGAAATACTAATAATTTTCTTCAAATAGAACCAAAAAAGAAAAAATAACTACAATATTTTTCTCCAACATTACAATATCACTAAACATTACTTGTGATGGGATATGTGTAGTCTGGGTAAGACTTCACATCAACAACTTTTATGCCTTTTTAGGCATTGAAAAAAGTTCTACGTAAGTGCATTAGTAATTTATTGTAAACAAATGCAAAAGAAGGGGCAAATTAGAGTTGAAAAAAAAAAAGTGCAATCATATACATTACCCAACACAAAGACACAATGGGTATTAAAGGAAAAAAATCATGAAGCGCACAACTTTTAAATCAGATTGTACAAACAATAAAGACATACAAAAAGGCAAAGTTATACCGTAAACTACTAATTTGCCCTTGTCTAGGAAGCATACATGTTGACAGACACCTGCTTCCTAGACGTTTCTATATATTAGTAAATTTAAGTTATTAATTATTGTTACTTATAATACTTTTTGCGTCATTTTCAAATAATATATGTTATTTTCTTTATCCCAATATATGTGGCATAAATATTATTTGGAGAGTCGATTAAATCTTTTATATGATAAACATTTTAAGTTATTAATTATTTTTAATTATAGTACTTTTTGTGTAATTTTTAAATAAGATATGCTATTCTTTTTATCCTAATTTATGTGACATTGATAGAATTCGAGTGTCAGTCAAATTCTTTATATTGTTTTTAAATATTTAGTAATGAACAATATTTAAAGTGTATTGTTAGTATAATTTTAGTCTCAGTAATGAAATGTGAAATATTTTAAAACTTATTATTAGCTTAATTATTTTACGTGAAATACTAATAATTTTTCTTCAAGCACGACAAAAAAAGACCAAAATAACTACAATATTTCTTTTTTTTTCAACATTATAGTATTACTAAATATTACATGTGATGGGACGTGTGGGGTCCAAGTAAGTCCTCACATCACAACTTTTATGCCTATTTAGGCATTGAAAAAGGCTCAGTAGTAAGTATATTTTCTGAAGTGCACTAGTATATTTATTGTAAAAAAATACAAAAGGAGAAAATTAGACTTAAAAAAAAAATAGTACAAGATACATTACCAACACAAAGACCCAATGGGAATTAAAGGAAAAAAAATTATGAAGTGCACAACTTGCAGATTGTACAAACAATAAAGAGATACTAAAAAGTAGAGTTATACAATAAACTACTAAATTGCCCTTGTCTAGGAAGTAGACATGTTGACGAATACCTACTTCCTAGGCCGTTAGTTTTTGTGTGTTTGATATAGTATAATAATATAAATACACCAAATTTGATTGATGTATTTTTTTTGTGTTACAAACGGAATTATGTGTTTTGTTTGTTCTTGAATATTAGTTTGAAATCTGATCGTATTAGGATTGTATGTGATGATAAATTTTAAGTGGTTTAAAAATGTGAAAATTTTAATAATATAATACTTAAGACTTTAATTAGCAATATGTGCACATACTTCTTTTTAATTACAGTTGTAGTTTTAAATTACAAACATAGTAGAAAAATTAATTTTTGAATTTAATTTAATTATTTACTTTTGATTTGCTTCTCTCCTCTTTTTCGGATTGTGTGCCTAATTTTTGGGGATGATAATTATGGTATTAAATTTTCTTATTTTTTTATCTCTCCAATTACAGTTTCTTATTCTCTTTATCCCAAAATATGTGACAATTGATAGATTTCGAGAGTCGGTCAAATTTTTATATTATTTTTAAATATTTAGTAATGAACAATATTGAAAGCGTATTATTAGTAAAATTTTAGTCTCAGTAATGAGATATGAAATATTTTAAATTTTAGTATTAGCTTATTTATTCTACATAAAATACTAATAATTTTTCTTCAAACACGACAAAAAAGCCCAAATTAACTACAATATTACTTTATTTATTTTAACATTATAGTATTACTAAATATTAAATGTGATGGGACGTGTGGGTCCAGGTAAGTCCTCACATCGGCAACTTTTAGTTATGCCTTTTTAGGCATTGAAAAAGACTCAGTAGTCAGTATATTTTCTGAAGTGTCCCAGTATATTTATTGGAAAAAATACAAAACGAGAAAATTAGACTATAAAAAATAGTGCAATCAAATACATTACCAACACAAAGATACAATGGGAATTAAAGAAAAAAATTATGAAGCGCACAACTTGAAGATAGTACAAACAATAATGGCATACTAACAAGTAGAGTTATACAATAAACTACTTGTCTAGGAAGTAGACATGTTGATGAATACCTGCTTCCTAGGCTCTTCTATATATTAGTATATATATAATATATATTTAGAAATAATAGTAGTTAGTAATGTAGTAATCTTTAGGTTAAAAGTTTAGAATAACAATTTCAGGTGTTTATAGTTTAAGATTTAAGGGTCATTTGTTTTGCAGATAACATTATCTTGAGTTTATAGTCTGTGAATGTGATTGTGAGACTAATTTAACTAACTTGAAATGTGGAATAAAATAATACCAAGTTATATTGGATAATATGGATGTACCTTCAATCACATATAGTATAATTTTTAATCTCAAAATTAATATTAAAAATATCTCATCTTATCCTGCACGCAAAAAATAACCTTATTAAATTATCATATAAATTTAATATTAAAACTAAATAGATTCATCTCGCACCATCCGAAATTAAGTGTGACATTAACAAAACTTATGTCCATAATTAAGAAACTAATAAATACAATGTGCAGTTTACTAAACTATTCCTATTTAATAAATATTTTCTGAACACTATAAAGAAGATGAAGAACCTGTTTGGATTGACTTAAAAGATAGTCAAACTTACTTGTAAGTCATTTTTAGCTTTTGGGAGTGTTTGACAAAGTTAAATATAACTTTTAAAAGTTAAAAAATAAAAGTAGGACTCTCCCTATTTTTTATTTTTTGACTTAAAAGTCATTCAAGTTTAACTTTAAAAAGTTACTTTTTTAAAAGCTATTTTTCAGCCAATCCATACGGGCTCGAAGTATAAGAGTATAGTTGAAAAAAACATACTATTTTCCTCTTGAATTCCAAATGTGACACTTATTTTGGGATAACTCTTTTTTCTAAGATGACACTAAAATATTAAAATGTAGAGTTTCAACCTTTTAAAACAACTTTTTTATTAATTATATTACATGAAGGGAGCAATATTTTTTACTTCGTTAGCATGTGATTACTCAATTGATAAAAATATAGATATTTTTGTACTTATAAAAATTGTGTCACGATACGAAAACTTGAGTCATGATGGCTAATCTTAGGCATATTTATATGCCTAAGTTGTCAATAATTGCCCATAAAGTGCTTGAATTGAGGAATGATCTTGAGTCTATTTGATTGATTATGTTATAGTTGCGATTATTGTGTACTAAAACATGTGATTAGAAGTTTCAAGAACTCTCAAGAAGATTGGAGTTGAAATGGAAAAGGGTTGCAAAGGTGTGTAGAAATTGGTCAAGTGTGAAAGCACCTAGGCCTGTCGTACTGGTAGGCGCGCTGTGCCAGGCCTAAAAGTTCAGAAGGATGTCGATGGCGCTCCGCAAGACGTGCCGCGCCAGGGCAGAAAGTTCTGCGGGGATTCTCATATGCGCTGCTTGGCGCGCCGTGCTAACGAGGAATTGCCTGCAACGTTGCTGGGGGCTTTGCAAGATGCGCCGCGCCACAATGCAAAAATCTGAGCGCACTGCCAGGCACGATGGAGGCGCGACACGTCCCTCTTTTGCCGACTTTTCCAAGCTTTAAACATTAAATAAGATTCCTAATTTTAGTAGGATTTGTTCCCAACTTTTCCTACTATTATAAATAGATCCTTAGGGCTCCATTATTAGGGTTCGACTTTTGATTTAGTGGGCAAGAGCAAGAATTCAAGTTTGTAATAGGTTTTAATTCTCTAACTCTTCTATTTTCCAGAAATTGCATGAACTATTGTATTTTCTTGTTTTCTGTTAGCATGAGTAGCTAAACGCCCTAGTTTTGGGGCTATTGCTACGAACTGATTGTTGATTATTTGAGGTTGTTGAACTAATTTTCGATTGTCAATACAAATTACTTTTATATTCTTGTTTTAGTATTTTATGCTTGTGCACCATAAGATAAATCTATTGTTTAACCTTAAAATCTGGAGATGAGAGGTTAGATAGACTAGAGAATATAGAGAGCTTGGTCCACCCATTAAATTGAGGTGATTAGTGTTCAGGAGTGACGCCCAGACGAACACCTTGCTTGGTTATGAAATAGGATGAAATATAAATGCTTGCCAGTTAGTCTATTTATCCCCGCTCAACGATATAGTTAGATAGCTAACTGGGGTAGGCGACGAGAGACGTATAACCCAGATCATATCATCAACCCTATAAACCAGTAACATGACAACTGAAATTAGTTCTAAGCCAATAATATGATACATGATATTGATTATGTGCTGCAGCCCTGGAATTTCTTTTAACTTGCTTGAAACATTATATCAAAGTTGTTCACAATTAGTTACTCTCATTTAGTGCATAATTATTAGTAGATAAACAATAAATCATCAACTCTTGAAAAAGTTACTTTTTTATTTTTAGTTGTAGAATTAAGTGAAATAAGTTGATTATAAGTTCCTTGGAAACGATAACGCATTTCTTAAAGAATCTATACTACTTGCGTGACCACGTACACTTGCGTGTATATTGAGGAGCAACAAGTTTTTGGCAGGAAAATGGCGAATCAAGGACGACATGGAGAATTGGGGTTAGGTCTTCCGAGAAACATTGATGATGATAACCAAGACAACTTGAATAATCCGAAAAACGAGAATAACCAAAGGAACTCGAATAACCAAGGAAATTTGAATAACTAAGGAGTACCACCTGTTGTACCTGCAAGACCAGTCCATGATGTGGCAGACCCACTCACAGCCAATTTGGCATCTAGTATTAGGAAACCTCCACCGGGGGGTATATTTGAACTAAAGCAGAGCATGGTACAAATCCTCCATTCTAATGGGCAATTCACTGGTCTCCCCCATGAGGATCCTCAAATCCATCTTAGGACTTTCATAAACATTACCAATACATACATCCCAATTGGAGTCTTATCAAACTATGTAAGGTTGACTTTGTTCACATACTCATTGTTAGGAGCTGCAAGGCATTGGTTAGACTCTGAGCCACCAAACTTCATCACTACTTGGGATGATCTAGCAAAGAAGTTCCTGGTCGATTTTTCCCATCCAAGAAAATTGCTAAGCTGAGGGGTGAGATGATAAACTTTGTTCAAAAGCAAGGGGAAGACATGTACCAAGCATGTGCGCGTTTCAAACAAATGTTGAATGCTTGCCCACACCATATGCAAACCAATGAGGTACTTGCTCACACTTTCTTTGAGGGTTTAGACTATAATGCTCGTGCTCTTCTTAATAGTGCACCAGGTGGACAAGCCCTATCCATAACAAGTGAAGAGTTCTTCACCTTACTCGATAAATTTTCTGAAGGGAACCATGGGTATGAGGGGGAAATGTCTAGAACCCCAACCAGAAGGCTGCAGGGATCTTAGATGTAGACCAAGCTACTCCTATAAATGCCAAATTAGATGAAATTCAACATAATATGACCTTACATTTTAAACAAATGGCTCTAAATCAGGCACCGGTAGATGTGGTACAACAGACAGCAAATTGGTATGAGGTATGTGGTACTGGAACTCATGAAACCGAGTAATGTGAGGCAAACCCGGATTTCGTAAATTATGTGGGTAATGTGCAAATGGGTGGAGTGGAACAAATTTATGGTAACACTTACAAACCCAGTTGGAAGAACCATCCTAACTTCTCATAGGGTGGTAACCAAAACCAAAATCAGACGCAAGGGGTTAACCAATACCGTTCTCAAGGGGTTGGGCAACAATACTTCAATCCTAACCAAGTCCCAAATCCTAGTTCACCAAAAGGGGGAATGACCAATGAAGAGCTACTCCAAAAGCTCATGACTGAAATAGGGACCAAATTAAATGCTAGAACAGATAAGCAGGATGAAAACATTAGAAACATCCAGTTGTCCCAAATGAGTTTAGAGAAACAAGTTGCGCAAATGGCTAATTCTTTAAACTTGTGTCCCTAAGGTTGGCTTCCCGGTGATACTGATCCCAACCCAAAGCAATTGCATGCGGTAAGTACTAGAAGTGTGTTACAATTAGAGGAACTAGCTACAAAGAAGAGAGATACTGAGGTAAGTAACAAAGAAAAGAAGGTGGAAGAGGTAGTAAAAAGCTCCAATGGTGAGGTACCCATTCCTCAAAAGAAGTTACCACCTCCATTTCCACAAAGGCTGAAAAAGAAGAATAGAAGAAAATGCTTCGGTAAGTTCTCTCTCACCTTAAACAGGTTCACATTAATCTACCTTTGGTTGACATTTTGCAGGGTATCCCCAAGTATGCTAAATACGTAAAGGACATTGTGGCTAACAAGAAAAGGCTCACAGAGTATGAAACTGTAGCACTTACTGAGGAGTGCAACTCTAGGATCCAAAATTAACTGCCTAAAAAGTTAAAAGATCCGGGTAGTTTTACTGTGCAGATTACAATCGGACAAAGTGTTCATGCCTAGGGATTGTGTGATTTGGGGGCAAGTATAAATTTGATGCCTCTATCTTTGTACCTAAATCTTGGGTTGGGTAGTCCAAAAAGAACCACTGTTATTCTCCAACTCGCTGATAGATCCATTGCTAGGCCTGAGGGGGTAGAAGAAGATGTGTTAGTTCAAGTAGGTTCATTGATTTTTCTGGTAGATTTTGTGGTCTTAGACTTTGAACCTGATTCTGAAGTTCCATTCATTTTGGGACGACCTTTATTGGCCACGGGTAGGGTGTTGATTGATGTAGCAATTGGTCAACTAACTATGAGGGCACATGATAAGGTTGAGGTATTTGATGTTTACCGCGCTTTAAAATTGCCTTCTATTTATGAAGAGTTGTCTACTATTACTGTGGTTGATCGCATAGTAGAATCATAAGTAGTTGTGCCCAAAGATCCTTTAGAAAGAGCTTTAGTGTGTCATGAGATAGAGGGAGATACTAAAGCTCAATAGATTGAATCATGATTAAATCTAGCACTAGTAGACACTCGTATGACTCAAGTGGAGTCACTAGATTGCGAGTTGGGCCCCCCACCAAAGCCATCAATAGAAGAAGCCCCTAAGTTGGAACTAAAAACTCTGCTGGCTCACCTAAGGTATGCTTATTTGGGTACTAATGAAACTCTGCCTGTTATACTTTCTGCAGAATTGTCTAATTTATAGGTTGATGCAGCATTACGGATCTTAAAGCGGAGGAGGAAAGCAATTGGATGGCAGATGACTGATATTCATGGGATTAGTCTAGAGTTATGCATGCACATAATTTACATGGAAGAGGATCATAAACCCAAATCACAACATCAACGTCGACTGAATCCTCTGATGAAAAAAATGGTAAGAAAGGAAGTCATAAAGTGGCTAGATGCTGGAATTGTGTATCCAATCTGTGATAGTAACTGGGTAAGTTTGGTACAATGTGTTCCCAAGAAGGGAGGTATGACAGTGGTAAGGAATGAAAAGAATGAGCTGATTCCTACTAGAACAGTGACTAGGTGGAGAATTTGCATGGATTACCAGAAACTAAATGATGCTACCCGGAAAGATCACTACCCCGTTCCCTTCATTGATCAAATGCTTGACCGACTAGCAGGGCAGGAGTACTATTGTTTCTTAGATGGATATTCCGGTTACAACCAGATCTTAATTGCACCCGAGGATCAGGAAAAGACCACGTTCACTTGTCCTTATGGCATATATCCTTTCAAGCGCATGCCATTCAGACTTTGCAATGCACCGACGACTTTTCAAAGGTGTATGATGGCCATTTTTCATGATATGGTGGAAGACTTTGTTGAGGTGTTCATGGATGATTTTTCTGTCTTTGGGAAGTCTTTTGAGGTATGTCTCCAAAATCTTGATAAAGTACTTGCTAGATGTGAAGACACTAACTTTGTTCTAAACTGGGAAAAATGTCATTTTTTGGTAAGAGAGGGGATAGTGTTGGGACACAAGGTGTCTAAATTTGGTTTGGAGGTTGATAAGGCTAAGATAGAAGTTATTGGGAAATTTCCTCCTCCCATTTCTTTAAAAGGTGTGCGTAGTTTTCTTGGTCATGCAGGTTTTTATAGGCGATTCATCAAGGATTTTTCCAAGATTGCCAGAACTATGTGCAGTCTTTTGGAGAAGGAGGTGAAGTTTGACTTTGATGAGATGTGCTTGAAAGTTTTTGAGATGTTGAAGAGGAACTTAATTGAGGCTCCCATCTTAATTGCTCCTGATTGGGGACTACCATTTGAACTCATGTGTGATGCAAGCGACATAGCAGTGGGTGTAGTGTTGGGACAAAGAAATAATAAAGTGTTCCACTCGATCTATTATGCAAGAAAGTCCCTTGACTCTACACAAGCAAATTACACAGTGACTGAGAAGGAGATGCTGGCTCTAGTGTTCGCCTTCGACAAGTTCAGATCGTATTTGGTAGGTATTAAAGTGATTGTTTTTACTAACCATGAAGCTATTAGGTACCTATTCAACAAGAAAGATGCTAAACCAATGCTGATTCGATGGATATTGCTTCTCCAAGAATTTGACCTTGAGATCAAAGATAGGAAAGGTATTGAAAATCAAATAGCAGATCACTTATTTAGGTTGGAGGATTTTTCCCATGTGAATGAAGGTGAGCAACTTCGGGAAGAGTTTCCAGATGAACAATTGATGGCATTAGATAGCTCTCAAGTGCCATGGTATGCAGTCATTTTGAATTTGATAGTAAGTGGAGATTATCCTCCGGGTGGCACCACCCAACAAAAGAAAAAGTTTAATCATGATGCTAAGTTCTATATCTGGGATGAACCGTTCTTGTTCAAACAAAGTGTGGCCCGGGTAGTGAGAAGATGCATTCCAGAGTATGAGGTTCTCAAAGTGCCTGAAAGTTGTCATGCTAGCCCATATGGAGGTCACCATGGAGGAGAGCACACTGCTCATAAGGTACTACAATATGGTTTCTTTTGGCCCTCGTTATTTAAAGATTCTATTGCTTTTGTGAAGGGTTGTGATAAATGCCAAAGGTTGGGTACAATTTCAAGAAGACATGAGATGCCGCTAAGTAACATTTTGGAGGTGGAAATCTTTGATGTGTGGGGTATTGACTTCATGGGTCCATTCCCACCATCTAGTGGAAGCCAATATATTCTTGTGGCAGTGGATTATGCTAGTAAATGGGTTGAGGCGGTCGCTCTTCCTTCTAATGATTCAAGGGTGGTGATAAAGTTCATAAAGAAGCACATCTTTACTCGCTTTGGCACTCCAAGGGCAATTATAAGTGATGGAGGTAAGCATTTCATTAACCATCTTGTTAAAAATCTTCTTGCTAAGTATGGTATTCGTCATAAGGTTGCTATAGCTTACCATCCTCAACTGAGTGGCCAAGTAGAGGTTTCAAATAGAGAGGTGAAACAAATTTTGCAGAAAACAGTGAATGCGCAAATGAAAGATTGGTCTGAGAAACTAGATGATGCTTTGTGGGCATATAGGACTGCGTATAAGACACCAATATGGACTTCTCCCTATCACATAGTATTTGGGAAAGCATGTCACCTTCCAGCGGAATTAGAACATCAAACATATTGGTCAATTAAAAGGCTGAACTTAGACCCCAAGCTAGCTGGTAAAAAGAGAGTGAATCAGCTGCATGAACTTGAGGAGTTTAGGCTTCACGCTTATGAGAATGCCAAGTTATACAAAGAAAAGACAAAGAGGTGGCATGACAAGCACATAGTAGCTTGTACCTTCAATCCGGGAGATAAAGTACTACTCTTTAACTCTAGACTAAGGTTATTCCCCGAAAAACTAAGGTCGAAGTGGAGTGGTCATTTTGAAGTGGTCAGAATGACACAACATGGGGTTGTTAAACTTAAAGGTAAGACTGGTCTTACATTCTTGGTCAATGAGCAAAGGGTGAAACACTATTTCGGTGAGGATTCAGATCATGATTGGGAAGCTCTTGAGCTAAATGATGAATGATCCAAGCTGCGTCGTGCCACGACGTTAAATCAAGCGCTATATGAGAGGTAACCCATGAATAATATGTAATAGATATGTAGTTGCTCTTTGAATTCTTGAAATTTTTGTTAGTAGCTTAGTTTAAATTTTTAGAATATAGGTAAGTTTTAGCTAGATAGGATTTTTCATTATTTGTAACTTAGCTTGCAATAGTGAAAAAAAAAACTGTAGCCAGGCGCACTGGCAGGCGCGCCGCGCCTGGATTTAAAGTTCTGCCGCCCGTTTAGGGCGCCTTAAGGGAGCATTGCGCCTCTATCGCACCTGCACTTGCAGGTTGGTGTACTGCACGATGCGGCACGCCAAGGCTTAAAGTTCTGCGCCGAGTTTCCTGCATTGTGCAGGAGCACCACTCCTCCATCGCGCCGATACCTAGTTTTTTTTTCTCTCCGAGTTTCGACCCGAATTTAACCCGTTCACCCCCTTAAATCCCTAAATCTTTTCTTTTTTCTCTCATTCTCCATTACCCTACCCGATCCCCTTCCCAATTTCTCTCAACTCCTCTAAATTTCTCTCAACTCCTCTAAATTTCTCTCCATCTTCTACTCTTCTTCTTCCGTCAACTCTTCTCCTTCCTCCATTAACACAAAAATTTCCTACCTTACACTCCCCCAACCTTTCTTCTTCCCCACCACCAACTATAAATCCTCCGCTTCCACACTTTTAAACCATCATTCCCTAAAGTTTTTTTCTTTTTCTCTCTTCTTCCCTCTCCCCACTGCCCAACCCAACCCCCCCTAATTTTTCTAATTTTTTTTCTTTCTTTAGTTCTCTCTTCTTAACAGGGTGCAATGGATCCAAAGGCAAATAATGTAGCCGGGTCTAAGCGGAGTAGGAAGGGCGAAGCCTCCGGGTCCGGTAATAGGGAACCAACCCAAAAGTTCAGGAAAAAGGCGGTGAAAGCGTATGGGCTGTTGTGGTTTGACTGCCAGCGGGAGCCTAAATACATGGGAGATAAATATATCGACGAGGTAAGGTTGCAAACTCAAATTCCAGCTATGTATAGGACTGTTGTGGAGTTGGGGCTGAAATTTATTTTTGATCATCCGGATGATTGTAATCTGGCGTTGGTACGTGAGTTTTATGCTAATTGGCTCATGGAAACACAAATTAAACATGTGCCTATTAGAGGCAAGGATGTGAGATTTGCAGCCCGGGTTTTGAATGACTTATTGGGCATCCCCAACTGTGATGCCGATGAGTTTAATAGACTGAAAGAGACCTCCGTACAGAGATATTAGGCATACATTGTGTGGGGTTGAGTCCACGGCTATATGAGGGCGTAGCAAGGACACCGGGAGATATAACACCCTCCATTTTGTGAATTTCAATTTGGTTGCTAGGGTATGGTTGAAGATTGTTTGTAGTGTGTTGCTTCCTGCGAAACATTTGTTTGAGGTAACGAGGGATAGAGTAGTGCTAGTGTACATGCTGATGAAGGGAATGCCCATTAATGTTGGGGCGATCCTGAGGCAACACATGATGAAATTCAGGAATAATATGCGGTGGTGGTTTTGCTATGGAGGGTTGACTACCCGTTATCTAAAGGCCTAGGGAATAGAGGAGGAGGCCTGTGATCTGACCATTGCTTTTCACCTGGATCTGACGGGTAAGCTAGTTGATGTGACGAGGACTAAGGCCCTTGATATATCCCATGGACCGGTTCTGTCTTCCTAGGAGAGGCAAACCTGTGATGATAGTGTCATGGCTAGAATGTTTGGGATGGCTGAGTTGTAATTGCGGATAGGTGGATGTTCGCTTACTGATGCTGAGATGGAAATAATGGCATAACGCTATCCTTTGTCTTAAAGTGCAACATTTTTGTGTAAGACTGGTCCGGCCTTTTCGAAGCCTTTAGATTATGACGAGGCTACTGCTGATGAGGCAATGGATGATGAGGAGGAGGATTATTCTATAAAGGGTGAGGTGAATGCCTTAATGGTGTTCGACGGTGGCGACGATGAGGCCTAGAGGCCCCAGGGAGTATTCCTAACCTTATACTTTGTTTTAAATGTGCATCGAGGACAATGCTTATTTTTAAAGTGTGGGGTGGAGTAAATATTCTCTGTTGTATATAGCTGCTTATTGCTTTATCGAGTCTAGTGTTAGTTTCTAGTTAATTTATTTCTTTTGGGTTCCTCAAAGTTTTTTTTCGGTACTTTTATTGAGGATTGTCCTTTTGAACCGAATAAGATTAATTTATTACTTTATTGAGTGTTAGAGTCGTCTTAGGAGTGACAGTTCCCAATGGTGGATGGATGATGACCGTCTTAAGGGTAAATTAGCCACATAGAAGAGTAGGATTGAGAAACCAACCTTGGTATTTTGAAGCTATGTCCGAATAAGTTTGCCAAACGTCATGGGTAGTCATATTTGGAAAAATGCAATAGATTGTTGACCTTGTAACTAGCATGTGTTCTTAAGTTTTGACTCAAAATAATATGAAAATGGGCTTAATTGTGTAGTAATACCGTAATGCAAATTGTATGAGCATGTTAGTTGATATATCCTTATATGTGTCATGATGCCATGTGTTGTGGAAATTGATTGGTTCTTGCTTAACTTTTTTCTAGAACTTGCCTTGTGTGTGTTGAATTAGTAGCTTGTATGACTTAGGGAATGTGATTGAGGCTCTTCTTTGAAATAGCCAATTCTTAACTCTACTTGTATGCCTACCATTGAAATTATCCCCAGTGATGCCCCATTGAGCCTTTAGCCTTGTTTATTGATAAACCACATGATAAGCCGAAACCCATTTGTTGATACCAAGCCTTTTGATCCTATGAAAATCCTTAATGCACTATGTTAAAGAATAAGGGTTGAAAATTGTTGGTTGATATAACTAAGGGTGAAATGCTACATTGTGTGGAAAAGAAAATTCTATTTTGGCCCTGGTCCTTAGTGACAATGTGCACCTCGACTAAAATTGAGGGTGGCTAATTTAGAACTATGCTCGAAATATCAACCCTGATCCTATCAAGGATAATGTGTACCTTACTCGGATGTTAAAATCTAGAGTTTGGATGGCTAGTGCAAAGGCATGAAAAAATATGATGTAAAAGAAATAAAGGGCAAATATTGAGCAACAAAGGGGGTATATGGTCATGAAGTGTATTCTAGGAGGAAGGAAAAACTATGAAGGAGATTGTTGGCAAAATAATAACATGTGCATTAGGGAGGTGTAGTCACTAAAATGATTCCCAAATATTCCATACTTTACCCTAAGACGACATTACAACCAAATGAAAGTCCTCTTGATTCCTTGAAAAGTATAATGCGAAAGTAAGAGTGCACTATGGGAAAACTTATGGTATGTTGAGGAAAGTAAGAATTTCTTTTGTGAGAGTGAGTTGATTGTTTGAAAAAAATAGGCCTTGTTGAGTTTGAAATTGTTTGAGTGAAAGGCTTTACTAAACATAAACAAGTGAGGGCATTCATGGCATGTGTAGAATTATCTAATTGATGTGTGGTATGAGTTTGCATTAGCCCGGAAAAATAACAAAAGACTCATTTTTTGAGCATGTGTTGTACTTGGTATAAATGTTGTGAATTGTTGCATCCAATGTGAACTACAAGATCATGATTAAAAATGTTTGGGTGATTTAAGGTGGGTTAATACACCCAAGGGTTGTGAAAAAGAATTGATAGTCTAGAGATTGTGTGAGGACAAACAAAAGTCTAAGTGTGGGTGGTGATCTTAGGCATATTTATATGCCTAAGTTGTCAATAATTGCCCATAAAGTGCTTGAATTGAGGAATGATCTTGAGTCTATTAGATTGATTATGTTATAGTTGCGATTATTGTGTACTAAAACATGTGATTAGAAGTTTCAAGAACTCTCAAGAAGATTGGAGTTGAAATGGGAAAGGGTTGCAAAGGCGTGTAGGAATTGGTTAAGTGTGGAAGCACCTAGGCCTGGCGTACTGGCAGGCGCGCCGTGCCAGGCCTAAAAGTTCAGAAGAATGTCGATGGCGCTCTGCAAGACGCGCTACGCCAGGGCAGAAAGTTCTGCGAGGATTCTCAAGTGCGCTGCTTGGCGCGCCGCGCCAACAAGGAATTGCCTGCAACGTTGCTGGGGGCTTTGCAAGATGCGCCCCGCCACAATGCAAAGTTCTGAGCGCACTGCCAGGCGCAATGGAGGCGCGACACATCCCTCTTTTGCCGACTTTTCCAAGCTTTAAACATTAAATAGGATTACTAATTTTAGTAGATTTGTTCCCAACTTTTCCTACTAGTATAAATAGATCCTTAGGGTTCCATTATTAGGGTTTGATTTTTGATTTAGTGGGCTCGCAAGTTGAAAAGTTTACTTTTTTATTTTTAGTTGTAGAATTAAGTGAAATAAGTTGATTATAAGTCCCTTGGGAACGATAACTCGTTTCTTAAAGAATCTATACTACTTGCGCGATCACGTACACTTGCGTGTATATTGGGGAGCAACAATGGCATCTATCTAAACCACCGATAGATAAGCCAACCATATCCTGAAACGACAAGTAACGAGCATATTGGGCTGAAACCTTAAAATAGTGGAAAGATAAACAACAAACAGAGAAGTAACAATGGGAATAAGAAATGCCATAAATAATAATTAACACAATAGTACAAGATCCAATCCCACAACCTGGTGGATGATGTTACAAAGCTACTAAAACGAGTACAAGCCCCAAAATAAGCAAACATAAGTACAAACTTGTCTCACTAGCCAAAACCATATATAGATGGAGATTAGTCAAACTAATATGCCGATAGCTCAACCTCGGTCTCCAAATATCCCTAGTGCAAGGCACAAATCACTATTATCGACTAGCGATTGGATCTGCACTATGAAAACATATGCAAATTGTAGTATGAGTAGTAAAACAACAGGTACCCAATAGACATCACAAGCCAACTGAACTTGGAAAACAAATACATAATGAAAACAAGGAAACAAATTGTAACTAGAGGTCAGATAAATGGAACAATAATGGAAAGTCTAACCATAGACCTCAATAATCGAGAAGAAACGAAGCAGAAAAGTAAATTAACTATCTAAAACCTAACTCGACCCTATACGCCCAAGTACACTCATGTGCAATTGAAACAAAAATAACCCAAACGGACCCCCATAAGCTTGATGAGTACGTATAAGAGCTAACATAATTTGTAACTAACATTGATAAATACCAGAATTGGAGAAACCAGAATCCCAAACCTCGAACCGCGGTTAAGGCACCCCAAAGACCCCAATAAAACCATCTTGTCAAAAACTATGCCCGGACCTCAAACCTTAACTAATAAACATACGCCCAAAACTTGAACCATGGCTAGATGAAGTGCGCCTAGACCTCGAACCGCGGCTAGTAAACATAAGTATGGACCTCAAACTATGGATAGGTGAAGTGCGCCTGGACTTTGAACCGTGGCTAGAACACTCTGAAGAACTCAAATATCACACGCTCATTATCATGCCTGAATAAATCATTGAACGGGACTACCTTCAGAGTTTCAAGGGACTTGCTCCAACTCGAAACCCATGACCCTATCCAATGTAACCAACAAGGCCGAAAATTCGGGGCTGAAGCATAGGGGGTTATGATTGGAAGTCCAGTAAGAGCAGAGTTTTCATCGAGCTAAGGATTCATAGTATCATACCCAAGTCTGCTACATCAGTCTATTGGGAGCTAGAACTACCCAAAATGACGTCGGAGGATTTTCTAAGGCACACAACTCCAAATAGTAATTGCTATGGTAATTACTAGTCTAAGCCTAGATGATGACCACAATTAACATACAAGTGACAACACACTAAGTAGAAGGCAAAAACATGGCTTGTTGATACGCCCAAATTACACCTCCCTAAAGAAGTATAAGTGATCGTTATTCAAATAAAAAACCTATCAGAGTTTAGGGTCGATCCCAAGAGGAATGAAGTCTAGACTTATGTCACGACCTAGACCGCCGTGATTGGCACCCACACTAACCCTCTAGTGGGGGAACCATTACTACACCCCAACTAAACATTTTAAGAAACTAAAGCATATAAAGATACATAAGCAGGTTTAAATAACGAATCAAATATGGAGTTCCCATAAACTCCGAAAGTCTAACAAACAACTATCGCGGAAATTCAACCCCTAGGACTGAAAGTCATTGTACCAAAACTCTAGCAATCAACAAATCTAAGAAAGAGGGGGTGCAACCCCGGAAACTAAACATAAGTAAAAGACTAAACATGTAGTCCAAGTCTGAAAAGAATGGACTAAATTAACGATGGATCCATGGGCACTGAAATAACTAGCTCACCCTTGAATTTGGTCTCGGTCAAAGATCTCCTAACTGAGGTATGTCAGTAGCTGCCTGAAGATGCGTTGTACTCAACAAAGAAAGAGCAAGTGCAGTATCAATACACGAAACCATGGTGACTGATAGGCTCACTCGGCTACTCCAATAAGTGAAATACACACAAGAAATTACAACACGGTAACATACATATACAAAACGCATAATACAGTTATCATTTAGGAGCAACATACAATTTCCCAATATCAATGACAGGTAGATATGAACGTAATAATCACAAGTGGTTCTCTCATGGAACCCACACCCAAACTGTTAGTGTGTCAGAACGTGACACCCGATCCAATATACATGTGTCAGAATGTGACACTCGATCCAATATATGTGTCAGAACGTGACACCCGATCCAATATCAATCTAGTCAGCACAACCATAGTCACAATCACACCCATAATGAACAATACTCATAGTTATACAATCAAGTAATAGGTTCATGGCATATAATTATTTACACATAATCATTTCATTAGATTTGATTCACATTCCCTATTCACATACATGCACGCATACAATAAAGCAATTAACCATCATATATCACGCAACAGGAAATCGAACCATCACCTACCTGAAATCAAGCTTGAATACTCCTAAGACATGTGAGCCTTCCCTTTTCGGAATCTTTCAGCTTCTTCTTGATCTAAAACAAGCAATTAATGCAAGGATCACTAAACAAGGTCTAATTTACCCGGATAATAAGAAAATTACTAACCCAAGGCCAAACCCATGATCTTAATGTTCAAATTGGGATTTTCCTACCATTAATTTCAGGCCAAAACCCATCCCGTAACGATAAATACCCAAGATTCTAAGTTCTACGAATCGAGATATGGATTAGGGGAGTAAATAACTTACCTTTAGCGCGAGAAATCGTGGTAATCTAATAAGAACTGCTCTGGGTCACCCTTTAGCTCTGAAGAAAGAAGTTTTGCAGAAAATAATGTTTTTTGGGGTTTTTCCCTGATTTAATTTGCGACTGGCCCGCCATGGTGGCCCCCATCCCGCCACAGCAGCTTGCACGGAGATAGAAACTCAAAATTTGAGTTTCAAGCTCCCATTTCACAACACACCTTCAAACCCGAATGTTCTAAAACTACCCCTTCACGCCCAAGATCAGTTTCGGGAGTTTTACTCACCCGAATTAAATTCCGTAAAGTCGTACATGCTCCTTAACGTCTTGGCTATCCACTCTCATGATCAAACTCATAATTAAATCCCCCATATTTTACCGGATTGCCCTAGACCTCACCTGACTTAGGTTTCGCCAAGTCTGGCATAGGCTAGAATTTTCCAAGTTACTACTCAGGAGTTTTCTAGCCCAAATTCCTTCCCCATTGCTTTTTCCATAACGATGGGAACAAGTTGTTACAATAGATACCAATTTACCCATCACTTGTCCCCGAGTTATAAACTAGGAGAAATGGCTGAGGCAAGAGTAGAGTATTACTTGAATCGTCGAACAACTGGGATACTTGTCTCGCATGTCCTTCTCGGTTTCCTAGGTAGCTTCCTCAATCGGACAATGCTTCCATTGAACTTTCACAGACTTTATCTCCTTGGTCTTTAACTTTCGAACATCGTGATCAAGAATTGCAACCGGTTCCTCCTCATACTGAAGGTCTTTTTCTAACAAACGAAAGTCCCACTTTATGATGTAATTTCCGTCCCTATGATACTTCTTCAAAATGGACACATGGAGCACTAAATAGACTCTAGACAGGCTAGGAAGTGAAGCCAACCTATAAGCCACTGACCCTACACAGTCAAGAATCTCAAATGGTCCGATGTATCGAGGACTAAGCTTGCCCTTCTTGCCGAATCTCATCACCCCCTTTATAGGTGACACTTTTGGAAAAACTTGTTGACCAACCTGAAATGTCATGTCCTGTAACGACTCAGAAAAATGATAGGTTAAGCAAGAGCCTATGACTTTGTGTTGACTTTATAATGAGGTTCTATGAGGGGTTTTTATGTAATTTCGTTTTAATTGTTTATTATATGGGGTTGATTTTAAATGGTTTTGGGTCTTAAAACATTCCTTTAACTTATTATTTTCCCAAATCAAATCTCAAGTTCTTTCTCTCTCTATATCTCTCTCTAACTCAAGGAAGAAGAAGAAGAAGAAGAAGAAGAAGAAGAAGTGGGAGCTAGGGTTGTGGATGCAAGACGTTTTATTCATCAAATTTCTTGGGGAATCTTAGTAAAGGTATGGAAGTTCTTTATCTAGGGCAAGCTATCACCCTAGAGCCAATCTCAAATGGTTTTCAACTTTTCCAAAGTTTGTGAAAAAGCCTAATTTCTACTCAAACTCAAGGGTTCTTGCATGAAACGATTTCAAATGATAAGTTATGATATTATTGATGTTTATTTGATGTTTTAAGATGAAAAACTACATGAATCCTTGTATTCTACAAAATCCTAAAATGTGTTTATGAAGTGGGTTTATTTCTATAAATTCAAAGTTGATGGAATTATGTGTAAAGTGAATTGTATTGATATCTCTTGTGTTGTTTAATGTTTATTCATGATTAATTATTGATAATGGGTGAATTAAGGGTGGTAAGCCTTATGGGTGAAGTATTGGTGATTGCTTGGATTTTGGTGATTTTGGCTATGACTTTGAATTATGGTAAGAAAGTTTGAACTCTCTTTATTGAATTGATTGCTGTTGGTAGGTTGAATCCACCTTTGGTGGAAGTGTTATATCTTGTTCTTGTGTGGTATTATTGTGAATTGTAGCCATGAAAGCATTGGGGGAAGTTGTTGCATAATGTTGGAATATTATATTATTGTGAATTGAGGCCATGAAGGGCATTATATGAGTGTTATTGTATTGTTATATTATTATATATAAATGAGGCTATATGTAAAGTCCTATATGAAGCTAGATGTAAAGTTTTATGTGAAGCTATATGTGTGAAGGTATGATGTGAATGAGTTTATGTGATCTTGTGATGATCCTATGTAAAGTGGATAGCATTGTGATTTAAAGTATGATTTTTCTCATGATGTATATATGAAATAATGTTGGATTATGAAGTATCCTTAGATGATAATGTTGTGACTTGGTTGGTAGACTAAAGTGTCTCTCCTTGTTACTTAAAGTCTTGAATGCATGAATGTGTGAAGTGGGCTAGAACTAAGAAATGATGCCCTTTCTATAAGTGCTAAAAGAGGAATCCTAGGCCAAGACTTGAATCGGCAAAACTAAGAAATGGTGCCCTTTCATAACTCTAGCTTTCCTAAGTAAATGTATAACCTTGAAGGATGGGCCTTAGGGCGAAGTTCCCTTCTTGAGTGAGATGATAGACTTAGAGATGGATGGAGCTGGAACAGCATGATAATCCTTATCTAAGAAAGTCAAATGAGCTATCCTTATGAACCTTGATTGGCCATGACTATGAAATGGGGCCTTTCTTGGGAAGAGGTACTATGAGTTGGTTGAACTAGAAAATGAACCTTCTCTAAGTACATATGTGATTGAATACTCTATGGGAAACAAGGCTAGCACCGAGTGGATGTGGTTAGAAAGGTGGCCTAGTTGAGTATGAGATTAGGCACAATGAACTTCCTTGGACATCTCCTAAACCATGTGCCTACATGGGTTGCTTACTAGTTCTACCTTTGGCAAATAGAACAACCTCCACGGAGTAGGATAGACTCCGGATTCCATACCTAGCTAGTATGGTCTATTTCGGTTATGCCTATTCCCATCATGTGGGATGTGCACTCTAGTTATTGGATAGGTTCTACAACGTGTAGGTAGTAGTATGAGATGCTATTTACACATGGCACGAGTAGGCTTTGAAGATACTAAAGTGAGTTCCCTAAGTCTAATGACTATTATATGAAAGTCCCCTTATGTGCTTGAATGTCTCCTAAATGGTTTCTTAAAGAATGTTGGCCTATTGATGTTATGTTGTAAAGGAAATGCCCTTATCTAAGGTAATCTTGAGGAACTCTTAAGTGTGCTTGAAGAGGTTGTATGGGTGGTCACTTCTTGTCTTACTCAAGTGTGTCTTAAGGTTATATTAGGTAGAGGTCCTATGGTAATGAAATGGCATGTGTTCCTTTAAAGTTAAGCTTGGGTTGTATATGAATATATGTTGAGTATGTATACGGTTGGCTATGGTTTTATATGTGAACATTGACTTGTATTATGTCTCTTATACTTGTGAAGTGAAGGTTTTATCAAAATGATATGAAAGCATACATTTCTTGTAAGTGTCCGTTGTGCATATTTTCTTGCATGGTCTCCATACTTAGAACTTGATTGTGCTAACCCCCTTTCCTTCCCTTTTTGACTAAAGTGTAGGGATTTGGAGATGGTGACATGTCATGGCTACTTGATAGGTTTCTAAGTGTTGAAGATGAAGACTTGGTGAGTCCTCATAGATTCGAGGACAATACCCTACATGTCCCTTTTTTTTTTTATGTCTTTCTAGTATTTGCTTAAGTTTTGTATGGGCTTAATCTCAATGTTGTATTCAAAGAATTAGATGGTTTGAGACATAAGTGTATAAAGTCTAGAAGTCTTCCGCTTACTATTTTAATGAAATGTCTTCTTTGTAAAGAAAGTTTTTAATTCATTATGGTTTTTTTTAGTTTTATGCGATGAATGAATGCTAAGAGGCTTGTATTAGACCTCCGAGAGGTCGAGTACGCCGGTTACGACTAGGGGGTGCTCTCGGGTCGTGACATGTCCCTTACCTTACGATCTGCATACTCTTTCTATCAACTCTGAGCTGTTAGAAGCTTAGTTTGGATGCTTCTTCCCTTATCCTGAGCATCCTTCACCAAATCAACCCCCAAAGGTTTCACATCTCCAGCCTCAAACCACCATATGGGTGATCTACATCCCCTTCAATAAAGTGCCTTGAATGTTGCCATGTCAATGCTGGAGTGGTAACTTTTATTATAGGAGAACTAACACAAAGGTAGGAACTTATCCTAATGCCGTCCAAGGTCGATCACACATGCCCTCAACATGTCTTCTAACACTTGAATAGTTCTCCTTGATTGCCCGTCCATCTGTGGATGAAAGGTTGTGCTAAAGGTGAGTTGAGTGCTTATGTTTGCGTAATCAAGACACAACTTCCGATGCAAATGTCTACGATCGAACAATAGTTTAGTAACCCAACCAAGGGTTGGGATCGTTCCCAAGAGAGTGTTTTTGAGAATTAATAGAAAAATAAAATATAGTTCTAACTAGTAGTAGCTAAAGACATTAATGATTAAAAACATTGTAAATTAAAGGGGGACATAAGAGTGTCAATTAACAATGGGGTTTTGTCACTAGTGAGTAAAAACAACAAAATAAACAAGGTTTTCTAAGTAATGAGAGAGGATCCTTGGGATGTGACGGGAATATGGGTTAGGCTAGATTATTGGGTACATGCTTTCGATAGAAGATTCATAGAATAATTATGACTAGACTAAATTTTAAGGGGAATAAGCTCTCTCTCGAGCAACTTACCCTGTTTCAAATGCGTTCCTCTCGAACACCCACTGCCGCATGAAGACCAGCCTCCGCCTTAACCCACTCACTCTCTCGAGCCGAGTGTGTGGACATGGGACTAGGGTTCACTCTCTCGAGCTGAACCTCATGTCGACCCACTCACACTGTCAATCAATTTAGTAGTTTTAGTTTTACGACCTCTCTCTCGAGCAAGTCGGAAACACATAAATAAACTTGTATTTGCAACTACAAATTCATTAAATTCATCCACAACTACTAAACGAAATCACAATTAAATTACGATTAAACTATCATCAAGCAAGTCCCAACAATTATCTTAACCCATATTCGCAAAATCACACCCCAAGAATTGGGGTTTTTAGCCACACATCTATAAGAGATATAAATTTATACCAAATTAAGCTCGCATTCAACTGGGTATGAAGATTTAAGTCTTGATACAAGCCAAAATTGAAAAATCCAAGAGACCCAAACCCAAATCTTGAAAATTAAACCCTTTGGAACTTCAAGTCTTCAAAACCCTCTCAAACTTAGAGCAAAACTATCAAAAAGTACTATTCTATATGAAATATAATAATTGTCCGACTCTTAAAACTACTACTCTAACTAGTATTTATAGTTTTCACAGATTTGTGCTGCAGCGGATCATTCGGCGTCGTTAGTCAGAATCACCGATCAACTTGGCTATTCGTCTTTTGGTGTAGTTCATCGCCGTCTTGCACCATCCTTCAGCATCATCGTGCTCTGGGTAATTGGGCGACATGGTACTGCTTCGCGAAACTTCTCGGTGATGCGTCGACTGCTTTCTTTTTCCACCGACTTGATCCTTTCCTTCAGGGCTCAACACACTGGAACAAAAGCGAAGTAAGATCCCTTCGGCGACTCGCCAAGTGGACTCGGCGATCCTCAGGCCTTCATTTCTTTATTTTTTCAGTCTTTTCGATCATTTTTGCAACATAGTGTCCATGATTTCCTTCAAACTTCAAATACCTGAAACTTAAGGATTTTCATCAGATATTGAGATAAAATAAGCATTTGAGGACACAATTTCTATTAAAACATAACCCTAAATGAGTCCAATTTGTGGACTCATCAACACCCCCCACTTAAACTTTTTCTTGTCCTCAAGCAAACTCAAGTTCAGCTGTTCAAAAATGGTGTCTTGAACAGTGCTACACAAGACTCAATCATGAATGCACACAATAAGATTCAATTTAATTATGCAAGAATCAATTGTGTACTCAAAGATTGAAGTTGTGACACACCATTACCAAAGATTCTCAAGCTCGCAATACTTGCTTCAAATGCAAGTTCAAGCTCAACAAAAGCCTTCGATTGCCCTCACACAAATGATGATTCCATTTTCACACGCAAGGGTATAATCAATTTAAAGTTCAAGAATCAGATACAACGCTCAGACTCACAAAGAGGAACACAATGCATGCTTTCACCCATTGGTTTACCCGTATTTTCCAATCGACATTTGTTTCAGCTTACTCAAGATCAAAAAGGTCTTTTTAAGGCTTGTAATCGGCTGAGTGCAAAGGTATGGTCATTTATGCTTAGTGGCTTTCATCCTTATGAGATGTGATATTCACAACATTCCCCTTCCTTTTCCTTCATCATTTTTGGTAGTGCTCTTAAGTCATCCCATTATTCACTTCCCATGGATTGTTTGGAATCCCCATTTCTTTGGTACTTTATTCCACAATTTTCTTTTTCATTCTTTTTAAAAAAATAATAATTTGGAGGGGTTCCCTTTTTCTCAACACCACAGTTAAGCGAGACTTTTCTTGCACTTCTTGACTTTCCATTTTCTTTTCACCATACCTCCAACTTAGGCTTTTGGCCTAAGTTGGCTATTCAATTAACCACAACTCAAGAGGATTATAGGCAGTGGATAAAGAAAGATTTAGTGTTCGTCAAGTTTCTTCCAAAGAAAGGTCATACTCAAGGGGTGTTCTACAGAGGTTCACACATGCTCACAAGGTAGGCCACAAAGGGGTATATGCCAAATTGGTTCACAGTCTTTAAATCGCCTAAGATCACATCAAGAGCTAGCCTTACTTAGTCGATCGGACCAACGGGGCAAATTCTAGGAGCTATCCTGCATGTTTCAAAGAAAGCTTATCACACAAGGCATCGACACTTAAAGTCAAACAAGACTCCACACTTTCGCTAGTGTGCAACGGTCATCACAAGAGAATCAATTTGATAAATGGCTAATTACAACAAGATGCAAAGAGTTCACATATTGTCTATGCAAGTTTATTTGGCCTCATCGTAGCCATTCATTCATGTTCGTTCGATTGTAAGCACTATTCAAGTCATCGGTATTTATCGTAATCGAGACTCAAATTTGCCAAGGAACAACCACATTCAATATACGAGAGGTGGCAAAAAATTTCGAATGGGTCAAAATCATTTTTCAATTAAAACAAAAAGGAGCCATAAGCTCAAACATCCACAATAATGCAGTATTTACGCAATTTTAAATAGAACAACCCAAATATAAACACAAAACATGAACAAAAGTAGCACACAAAAGGTGTGGGCCTCACCTTACAAAAATAAAAACATTTGTCCTCAAATGCAAATAACAGAATATCCTGACTTCAAAATAAAGAAAGATAGAGAGGGAGGTAAAGAAACTTTTTGTCTACACAGTCGCTCCATCTTTCTGGGCATCAGTGCCCGATGTGTCAGCCTGGAATTTAATAATGGCCCCTGGAGCTTATTCAGAAAATTTAGTGGCAACTGACTTACTAAGATTGTCCAAGTCACGAGCCACCAAAAAGAATCGAATAGCTGTGAAGAATCCACGTCTCCACGAGGGGATAGTGGGGTCTTGGGGATTTGTTCTCTTGCTGGCACTGGGCTTCTTGCCCTCATTATTCGACTTGGGAGGATTTGTTGCCTTTGTGTTTTTCCTTAAATTTTTCGCTTTTGTTTGTCGGGGTGGCATATCTCTTCCTGCTACTTCCTGTTTAGCCATTTCTTTTATGTCGATCAAATGGATATTGAGATGCTAGGAAGCATTGTAATCCAACTCGTAGCATAATTTGATACTAAAAATACTTTGGAAATGCAAAAATATAGAAGCTAGCGTGCGGGTGTGAGTTTGGGAAGACAAAAAGTGAGGGAAAGTGAATGAAGTTGAAACTTTTAAACCTTTAGCTTGCAAAAACCATTTAGTTTTCACCCACTCGACGACATTAGTCAAGCTCGCCTACTCACTCGGTGGAACGCCGACCGTTTAATTTCTTCGCCAAAATTTATAGGACCTCTAGTTTATGGGGGGTCCAAATGACAGTTTCCATCGTGATCGCAGACATGGTCGGCGATTCGCCAATAATTTCCAAAGCTCGCCGAGTTTTACAGACTCTAATGTTGACGATGTCTTGAGTCAAACGATGGATAAAGTCAGATTCACCGACCCCTTCGGTGACTCGCCGACTAGATCTATTGCTTACCATCCTTCACTCTTTCGGACACTTCTCATACTTTAATCTGTACAAACAACACACCAAATACACCACTTCCACCAAAGAAATCTCTTGACAATCCCCAAAATATAATTTCAAAAGTTGACCGTTCACTTTAAATGGAGGTCCTTCCTGATCTTTAACTTCTATGGCACCATTAGTGAACACTCACGTTACTCTAAAAGGTCCAGACCATTTGGATTTGAGCTTTCTGGGGAAGATTCTAAGTCAAGAGTTATATAGCGAAACCCAATCTCCTACCTTGAAGTCCCGCTTGAGTATCCAAGTATCATGCCATTTCTTTATCTTCTCTTTGTAGATGGCTGAACTTTCATACGATCTGAGTCAAAATTCATCCAGTTCGTTCAACTACTCTACCCTCTCTTTAAAGTTTTTTACCCGTCCAAATTGAAAGCTTTCAATGCCCACAATGCTTTGTGTTCTAACTCGATGGGTAAATGACAAGCCTTACCATATACCAATTGATATGGAGACATACCAATAGGTGTTTTGTAAGCGGTCCGATATGCCCATAGTGCATCATCAAGTTTCCTAGATCAGACAGTTTTGTTGGCATTTACTGTCCTTGCAAGGATGCTTTTGATTTCCTGATTTGACACTTCGACTTGGCCACTTGTTTGGGGGTGATATGGGGTTGCTATCTTGTGTTTCACCCCATAATTGCTCAGTGACATTGAAAACCACCTATTGCAAAAATGGGACCCCCCATCGCCAATGATTTCCCTAGGAGTGCCAAATTTTGCGAAGATGTAGCATTTCAGAAATTGGACAACCCTTTTTCCTTCGTTGTTTGGAAGTGCGATGGCTTTCACCCAGTTAGAAACATAACTTACAACCACCAAGATATATTTATTTCCAAATAAGCTCACAAATGGGCCCATGAAATCGATCCCCCATACATCGAGTAGCTCGACTTCTAAAATAGGAGTGAGAGGTAACTCGTGCCTTCTAGAGACTCCGCCTTGCTGCTAACATTGAGAGATTTCTTTGTAAATTCATGTGCATCCTTGTATAGGGACGACCAATAATAACCACTTTGGAGAACTTTAGCGGCAGTGCGAATACCATTATGGTGACCTCCTACTGGAGATGCATGGCAAGTATGGAGAATTTCTACCGGTTCTTTTTCCGGAACACACCTCCTAATAACATGGTCATCACATTCTTGAAACAAGTATGGTTCATCCCAAAAGTACTTTTTAACGTCGAACATGATTCTCTTTTGTTGGTAAAAGGTCATCTCATCCGGCATCAATCCACCCACAATGTAATTTGCAAAATTTGCATACCATGGTATAGGTTTGAGGGATATATCAAACACTTGTTCATTGGGGAAGTAGTCATCTATGTCGACCTCACGCTCGACATCTTCCCTTCTTTCCAAAATCGATAAGTGGTCGGCAACTTAATTTTCGCAGCTTTTTTGATCTTTTACCTCAAAATCGAACTCTTGTAGTAGTAGCACCCACCTTATCAATCTTGGTTTTGCATCTTTCTTCGCCATCAAGTAGCGGAATGCAGAATGATCAATGTGTACTATTACTTTGGTGCCTAGCAAGTATGCCCGGAACTTTTCAAATGCATAGACCACTGCGAGCAACTCTTGTTCAGTGATCGTAAATTTTGCTGGGCACTATTCAGAGTTTTGCTTGCGTAATAAATTGGGTTAAATAGTTTGTTGCGCTTTTACCCCAACACTACACCCAATGCCATACCACTTGCATCACACATTACTTCGAAAGATTCGGACCAGTCAGGACTGACGATAATTGGGGTGGATACTAATTTTTCTTTTAAACACTTAAATGCGGCCATACAAGCATCATCAAATTAGAACTTCACTTCCTTCTCTAGAAGTTTGCATAGTGGGTGTGCAATTTTTGAGAAGTCTTTAATAAACCTTCGGTAGAAACTTGCATGCCCCAAGAAGCGGTGAATACTCTTTACTGAAATTGGCGGGGGTAGTTTCTCAATTACCTCAATTTTTGCCTTATCAACTTCTAGCCCTTGTTGCGACACCTTCTGTCCTACAACAATACATTCCTTCACCATGAAATGACATTTCTCCTAATTTAGGACCAGGTTCGTTTCCATGCATCTTTGAAGCACTTGCCCTAAGTGCATTAAGACCTCTTCAAACGTATCCCCTACGACTAAAAAGTCATCCATAAATACTTCTATAGAGTCTTCGACCATATCTACAAAGATAGACAACATGCAATGTTGGAATGTGGCTGGGGCAATACATAGTCCATATGGCATTCTTTTGAATGCAAATGTTCCATAAGGGCAAGTGAAAGTGGTTTTTCTTCGTCTTCTGGCGCAATAGAGATTTGATTGTAACCGGAGTACCCATCCAAAATACAATACCACCCTCTTTCTGATAACCAGTCAAGCATCTGGTCTATAAAAGGCATTGGAAAATGGTCTTTCTCGGTCCATGAGTTAAGCTTTTGATAGTCCATGCATACTTTCCACCCAGTCACTGGTCGTGTCGGCACAAGTTCTCCTTTTGCATTTGGGACTACGGTTATACCTCCTTTTTTTGGTACACATTGCAACAGACTTACCCACTTACTATCTGCAATAGGGTAGATCACTCTTGCATCTAGCCACTTGATGATCTCCTTTTTCACCACCTCTTGCATTGGAGGGTTCAATCTCTGTTGATGCTCCACACTAGGTTTACATTCACTGTCGAGCCGAATCTTGTGAGTACAAATGCCATGAGGAATTCCTACTATATCGGCTATTGTCCATCCAATAGCTTTTATATGCTTCTGCAGTACTTCAATGAGTAATTTCACATGCCTTTCAAGCAAATCGGTTGCGATAATCACTTGTAAAGTATTATTGGCTCCTAAGAAGGCATATTTGAGATGAGAGGGTAGGGCTTTTAACTCCAGATTCGATGGTTCTTCTATTGATGGCTTTGCAGGAGGACTTTCTCTATTTTTTAGGTAGATATCTAACTTGATTAGATTCCTTAAATATACTCCTAACCCTGATAAGGCAGCTACCACTTCCTCAAATACTTGAACTTCAGATTCATCATAATCGGCAAGTACAGATTCAAAGGGTTCATTCTTGCGTATTAAATGGCTCACAGTTGCCACTGCCTCATCTATAACTTCCTCAGTAGACACCACATGGATATTACTTGATTGCTTCATGGATTTACAGATATTGAAGGTCACCTCATTATCGTTCACATGGAACTTCAATTTCCTGCTATCGATATCCAACAATGCTCTCCCGGTAGCTAAGAATAGCCTTCCCAAAATAATGGGGATTTCAGCATCGATCTCATAATCTAGAATCACAAAATCAGTCGGAAAGATGAACCGATCTACTTTTACCAATATGTCATAGAGTATCCCCACCGGGTGCTTGATTGATCGATCAGCCATAAGGAGTCTCATTGTGGTTGCCTTTGGTTCACCCAAATCAAGTTGCTTGTATATTGCATAGGGCATCAAGTTAATGATTGCTCATAAATCGCACAAAGCTTTAGTGAATTGGAGCATTCCAATTGTGCATGGGATTGTAAATGCCCCAGGATCTTCTCTCTTAGTGATTGACTCATTTGTCATAATTGCACTGCAACTATGGGGCACCTCAATCGTTTCATAGTCTAAGCTCCTTTTCTTTGTAACTAGCTCTTTCATGAATTTGGCATATCCCGACATTTCCAACAATGCTTCCACCAGAGGAAGGTTAATTGATAAGTTCTTGAATACTGACAATTGTTTTTGAACTTTTCATCTTCATTCTTTCTTTTCAAACGTTGAGGAAATAATAGAGGTATTTTGGGTAAAGGGTGCATGACTTTTGGAACTTGAACATGTTGCTCTGCATCCTCTTGTGGTTCTTTGGCAAGGTTTTGTGGAATGAACAATTCTCGTTCCTCTATACCTTGGCTTTCTTCATGCATTCGAGGATCCTCATCCTCCATCACATTCCCTTTTGCCATCTTTCCACTACGGGTAACTACAACCAGCCCTCTTTCATTATCTTCCATCAGTGTCCTAGATGTTAATTGGGTTGATAATAGACTCAATTGACCTTCTAGCATTTTGATGGCATCATCATGAGAATTCACTTTACTGTTTAATGATGAAAAGTCATCTCTCATCCCTTTTAACAAATCATTAGAACCCTCAACTTTATCAAGTATGCGTGACAATAGATCATTTACCCGAAGACTACTTGCACTTCCTTTTGATTTCGGGCTTTCACTCAATTGAGTATGGTTTTCCTCATGGTCATCTTGCTCAACCCAATCGTGGTAATATCTCCTTGGTTCTTCACTCCTATAATGGTTCCAACCTTGATTTCCTCCCCGCTGTTGATAGCGTGGGTGGAAACCCTCCTCATATCTTGTGGAGTTCCAACCTTGATTCTCCCCCGGTCTTAAGTAACCTGATGAAGAACCCCCGTCAACTTTTTTGGAGTTCCAACCTTGATTTTTCCCCGGTCTTAAGTAACCAGAAGAAGAACACTCCTCAACTCGAAATACTCCATATGTCCCCTTCATGTGCTCTTGTATCACTTCCATTTGAGAGAACATCTTTTTGATGTTTTCGTCCCTCTCCCTTTCTTTATCGAGTTGTTCTTGCGTTAATCTGAAGCACAGTGGGGAAACTTGGTCATCTTTTGTGTACCATGCTTGATTTACTCTAGTCATGCCATATGGGAGGAATGAGGCTACCTCAAATGATTGTAACATTATTCCTCCTTGCACCAGTTGACAGCTATTCCTTTATTAACCGAATCCAGACTACGGTAAAAGTATTGGAGCATTTACTCACTCGGCAGTCCATGCGTTGGACATTTTTGCAAAGATCTCTTAAATCTTGTTCATGATTTGTGAATTGGTTTGCCCTCCTTTTGATTAAAATTTTGAATGTCATCTCTCAGTTTCATCATCTTTGATAGAGCGAAGAATCTTTCATGAAAAGCCGTAACCAGCTCCTCCAATGACTTGATGGAGTTCTTTGGAAGCTCGACCAACCACTTAGTGGTTCCCCCGGTTAATGATAATGGAAATAAGCTAAGTCGTATGAACTCTTGCGATAGATTATTGAATGACAGAGGGGTGCACACTTCTATGAAGCTTCGTATATAACGAATCTTCATGCTCTAACCCTCCATATAAACCTCTTGAATGTATGAGATGGAGTGTTGTGCTAGTAACTTCAAATGTTATACTTCCGTCTGCTTGTGACATGCAAATCTCACCCATCTCACCCACTTGGGGAGGGTTGTACACACTATTAATATCATCAATATCATCTCGATGAAAATCATAACCCGCTGGATGGCCTACTTGTCAGCTATTTTCGCAGTTCGTACTCATATGTCTGTTGAAACACACAAACACTCAAACTCTCAAAACAAAACTGAAAATTAGGTAAGTAGACTACAACTAAGAAGAACAAAAAATTCTATTAATCTAAGAATTGTCAAATAACACCACTCCCTGGCAGCAGTGCTATTTTTATGTTTGCATAATCAAGACACAACTTCCGATGCAAGTGCCTACGATCGTACAATAGTTTAGTAACCCAACCAAGGGTTGGGATCGTTCCCAAGAGAGTGGTTTTGAAAAATTAATAGAAAAATAAAATTTAGTTCTAACTAGTTGTAGCTAAAGACATTAACGATTAAAAATATTGTAAATTAAAGGGGGACACAAGAGTGTCAATTAACAATATGGTTTTGTCACTAGTGAGTAAAAACAACAAAATAAACAAGGATTTCTAAGTAATGAGAGGGGATCTTTGGGATGTGATGGGAATATGGATTAAGCTAGATTATTGGGTACATGCTTTCGATAGAAGATTCATAGAATAATTGTGACTAGGTGAAACTTTAAGGGGGATAAGCTCTCTCTCGAGCAACTTACCCCATTTCAAATGCGTTCATCTCGGACACCCACTTGCCGCATGAAGACCAGCCTCCACATTAACCCACTCACTCTCTCGAGTTGAGTGTGTGGACATGGGACTAGGGTTCACTCTCTCGACCTGAACCTTATGTCGACCCACTCACATTGGCCATCAATTTAGTAGTTTTAGTTTTATGACCTCTCTCTCTCGCAAGCGGAAAACACATAAATAAACTTGTATTTGCAACTACAAAATCATTAAATTCATCCACAACTACTAAACGAAATCACAATTAAACTACGATTAAACTATCATCAAGCTGGACCAAACAATTATCTTAACACATATTCGCTAAATCACACCCCAAAAATTGGGGGTTTTAGCCACACATGTATAAGAGATAGAAATTTATACCAAATTAAGCTCGCATTCAACTGGGTATGAAGATTTAAGTCTTGATACAAGCCAACATTGAAGAATCCAAGAGACCCAAACCCAAATCTTGAAAATTAAACCCTTTGGAACTTCAAGTCTTCAAAACCCTCTCAAACTTAGAGACAAACTATCAAAAAGTACTATTCTATATGAAATATAATAATTGTCCGACTCTTAAACTACTACTCTAACTAGTATTTATAATTTTCACAGATTTGTGCTGCAGCGGATCATTCGGCGTCGTTAGTCAGAATCACCGATCTACTCGGTGATTCGTCTTTTGGTGTAGTTCATCGCCGTCTTGCACCATCCTTCAGCATCATCGTGCTCTGGGTAATTGGACGACATGGTACTGCTTCGCGAAACTTCTCGGTGATGCGTCGACTACTTTCTTTTTCCACCGACTTGATCCTTTCCTTCAGGGCTCAACACACTGGATTTTGGCATTTATCAAGACTTAAATCTTCACAATTTTGGCACTTAGCCACAAACTTAACTATGTCTTTTTTCATGCTAGGCCACTAATAAAGTTGTTTTAAGTCTTGGCACATCTTGGTCACACCTGGATGAATGGAATACCGCGAACCATGGGATTTTATCAACATTTTCTGAATCAAGTCATCCACTCGGGGAACACAAATTCTTCCCTTAAAATTGAGCACAGTACCCCATCAAGAGCCGCTTCTTGTGCCTTTCCAGACACTGTCTTCTTTCTGAGCTCATTCAAACTCTCATCCTCAAACTGCTTGGTCTTGATCTCCTCAATGAATGTGGGCCTAACCTCAATGCTAGCTAATACCTCACCTTTCTCTGAGATGCCCAACTGCATGAACTTAGACTCCAAGGTTTGAATCTCCTTGGCCAAAGGTTGCTTGGACACACTCAAGCAAGCTAGACTACCCATACTCACCGCCTTCCGGCTTAATGCGTCTGCCACTACGTTAGCCTTACCCAGATGATACTGGATGGTAACATCATAATCCTTGAGTAACTCCATCCACCTTTGCTGCCTCAGATTAAGGTCCTTCTAGGTGAATAGATGTTGTACACTACGATGATTGGTAAATACCGTACACTTGACACCATAAAGGTAATGCCGCCAGATCTTGAGAGCAAACACTACCGCTGCCAACTCCAAGTCATGCGTTGGGTAGTTTCTCTCATGCACCTTCAGCTGCCGCGATGCATATGATATGCCATTTGTTTCCTCTATCAACAAATCACCCAAATCCGAATATGAAGCATCACAATAAACAATGAAATCTTTACCTTCCACCGGCAGTGCTAGAATATGTGCTGTGGTCAGAAGAGGCTTGAGATTTTGGAAGTTCTCTTCACATTTGTCAGTCCACTCGAAAGGAACCTCCTTTGGGTCAGCCTTGTCAAGTGCGTGGCAATAGAGGCAAATTTTTTCACAAATCGTCGGTAGTAGCTGGTGAGCCCCACGAAACTACTAACTTCAGTCACAGAGCTAGGTCGGACCCAGTTCTTAACTGCTTCGATCTTTTGGGCATCTACCATCACCCCTTGCCTTGAAACCACATGCCCCAAATAGGCAATTGAAGTCAACCAGAACTCACACTTGGAAAATTTTGCATACAACTTTTGTTTTCCAAAGACACCCAAAACAATACGAGGATTGCCGGCATGCTCTTCCTTTCTCTTTGAATAAACCAAAATGTCATCAATAAAGAAGATAACAAAAGAATCCAAGAATGGTTTGAACACGCCATTCATCAAATTCATGAAGGCTACAGGCACATTGGTCAACCGAAACGACATCACTAAGAACTCATAGTACCCATAGCGAGTCGTGAATGCTGTTTTGGATACATCCTTAGGCCTAATACTTAACTGATGTTAACCAGACCTTAGTTCAATTTTAGAGAAAATTGATGCACCTTGCAACTAATCAAAGAGATCATCTATCTGAGGCAAGAAATACTTATTTCGAATGGTGACCCTATTCAGCTGTCGATAATCTATGCACATCCTTATACTACCATCCTTCTTCTTAACAAACAAGACAGGCGCACCTCACGGGGAAGCACTAGGATTAATGAAATATGTATCAAGAAGCTCCTGGATTTGAGATTTAAGCTCTCTTAATTCTACCGGAGCAATGCGATAAGGAGGAATGGCGATGGGGCGAGTTCCCGGTTCCAAGTCAATGCATAAAGCTATATCTCTATCCGGAGGCATACCAGGCAAATTGGTAGGAAACACTTCCTTTAATTCAGACACTACTACAATAGACTCAATAGAGGGAGATTCAGCATCAAAATCCCGAATATGAGCCAAATATGCCAAACACCCCTGCCCACTAGTTTCCTAGCCCGAATGAAAGATATGACCTTTGCTGGCTTAGGCTTGTACACCCCTTCCCACTTTAACTTTTCCCTACCTAGGATCTCTAGAGTCACAGGCTTAGCATTACAATTAAGCACATCATAATAGGGGGACAACCAAGTCATGCCTAAGATTATATCAAAGTCAGTCATATCCAGAATAACCAAATCAGCCCAAGTCTGAAAACCCATAAACAGGACAGTACAAGCACAATATAAATGGGTGACTATGACACTCTCCAACCGGGGTAGAAACATGGATGGGTGCATCAATCACATCACAAACCGCATCAAATCCCAAGGAAACCTGAAGTGACACATATGAATAAGTAGCATCCGGATCAAACAACACAGTAGCTATCTGGTCACATACAAGAGTAGTACCTGTGATCACTGAATCAGATGCCTCAGCCTCGGTCTTGCTCGAAAAGGCATAAAACTAAGCCATGTTATCTTGACGGGCAATCTCCTTGCCTGGATGCACTACTCTTTTACCTGCATTACCATTTCCCCGGCCTTCATAGCCTCACTGATTTCTTCCTCGCCCACCTTGTGGACGTCTTCTGCCATTACTACCGCTACTCGCTGGTACCACTATTGTGGTCTGCTGCTGCACGGGGTCAGACATGTGCGGATGGGGACAATATATCCTCATATGTCCAGGTTCTCCACAATTGTAATAACTGCGGTCGAAAGATAGCCTGCTTCCAGACGCATGTAAGGCTTCTTGACTATCCTGAATGAGATTCGGCTGTGGAGTTCCCGAGTAACCACCTATTGAAGCGGGTAGGGCAGACTGAATTGGCTGGGCTTAGATTGTCGGCCTACCTTAACCTCTGGAGTAGGAACCATGAAAGTTACCTGTGTTCTTGGTCTTTTTAGCTAAAGCCTTGGCCTGCCCATCACGTCGAACTCCTTTCACTTTCTGCAGAGGTCATGTGAACATACTATACCTATAACTCGGGGTTTAATCCCTTGACGAATAGACGAATCCTCTCCTCCTCTGTAGTCACCAACTGTGTGGCATATCTGGACAAGGCATGGAACTTCACCTCATAAGCAGCTACAGTCATACCACCTACTCCAAGGCCATGAACTCATCCTTCTTGCGATTCCTCAAAGTTCGGGCACATACTTTTCCAGAAACAAAGCATGGAATTGCGTCCAAGTGAGTGAGGGCAAGACTGGCGATCTGCGTACCATATAGGTCCTCCACTATTGCTTAGCCTCACCTTGAAGCTGGAAGGTCACAAACTCTACTCCATGCTGGTGTATAATGCCCAACTTGTGAAGCCTCTCATAACAATCCAAAATGAACTCATAGGCCTCTTTACTCTCATAAATGTGGAACACAAGCGACTTCAGCTTCAAAAACTTAGTCAACATTTAATGCTCAGTACCAGTCATCATGGGACCCAATAGGGGATGGGAGAAGGCATCAGCGCCTAATAGTCCATCCACTCTTTGAATAGTAGCAGCAACGGGGTGGTTAGTCGGAGGTTGAGCAACCTGCACTGTGGAAAGGACTTCAGGGCCGACCAACCCCTTCACGAAAGTCATGATTTGCTAAGCTAACACTGGGTCTAAGGGAGGAATGTCGGTATTCTCAGCATGTGCATCCTCTTCTGGTCCAACATCCTCCTTGTCTTCGATCTCTACATACTCTTCCACCTCTTCTTGGGTTGCAAGAGGGGCCTTTTCCCTGGGAATATTCTCAACTGGGGCTCCACCCCTAGCGGGTGCTACCCTTCCTCGGACTCTGCCTCTTCCTCTTCCACTACCCCTGACTCAGCCACGACCTCTTGCTGCGGGCTTCGCTGCAGGCTCATTGATGGGAGCTACATGCTTGACACCGTTGTATCGTGTGTTAACCATCTGCGGATAGAAGAGTGAAAGAGAATCAATTACCAATTTGGATCACCAGATACCAATTGGAATCAAGTGATAGCACGAAAGGAGAAGAAGACAGAGATATTTCCTAAAGTCTTGTAGCCTCTCGAAGATAAATACAAAGTCTCCGTACCATTCCGTAAGACTCTAATAGACTCATTTTGTTACAATGAGATCAACGAACCTAGGGCTCTGATACCAACTTTGTCACGACCCTGACCGCCGTGATTGGCACCCATGCTAACCCTCTAGTGGGAGAACCATTACTACACCCCGACTAAACATTTTAAGAAAGTAAAACATTTAAAGATACGGAAGCAGGTTTAAATGACGAATTGAATATGGAGTTCCCATAAACTCCGAAAGTCTTACAAACAATTATCGCGGAAATTCAACCCCTAGAACTGAAAGTAATTGTACCAAAACTCTACCAATCAACAAGTCTAAGAAAGAGGGGGTGCAACCCCTGAAACCAAACATAAGTAAAAGTCTAAACATGTAGTCGAAGTTCGAAAAGAATGGACTAAACTAACAATGGATCCATGACAGCTTGAAAGAACTGGCTCACCCTTGAATTCGATCTCGGTCAAAGATCTCCAAATTGAGGTATATCAGTAGCCTCCTAAAGATGCCCTGTACTCAACAAAGAAATAGCAAGTGCAATAGCAGTACACGAAACCATATTATACTGGTAGGATCACGCGACTACTCAAGTAAGTGAAATACACACAAGAAATTACAACACATTAACATACATATACAAAACGCATAATTCAGTTATCATTTAGGAGCAACATACAATTTCCCAATATCAATGACAGGTAGATATGAACATAATAATCACAAGTGTTCCTCTCATGGAACCCACACCTAAACTGTTAGTGTGTCGGAACATGATACCCGATCCAATATACATGTGTCGGAACATGACACCCAATCCAATATATGTGTCGGAACGTGACACTCGACCCAATATATGTGTCGGAACGTGACACCCCATCTAGTCAGCACAACCACAGTCACAATCACACCCATAATGAATAGTACTCATAGTCATACAGTCAAGTAATAAGTTCATGGCATGTAATTGTTCATACATAATCATTTCATTAGATTTGATTCACATTCCCAATTCACATACATACACGCATACAATAAAGCAATTAACCAACATATATCACACAACAGGAAATCGAACCATCACCTACCTCGAAATCAAGCTTGAATACTCTTAAGACACGTGATCCTTCCCTTTCCGGAGTCTTTTAACTCGTTCTTGATCTAAAACAAGCAATTAATGCAAGGATCACTAAACAAGGTCTAATTTACCTGGATAATAACAAAATTATTAACCCAAGGCTAAACCAATGATTCTAATGTTCAACTAGGGATTTTCCCACCATTAACTTCAGGCCAAAATCCTTACCAACTATAATTACCTAAGCTTCTAAGTTCTACGAATTAAAATATGGATTAGAGGAGTAATTAACTTACCTTTAGCCCGAGAAATCATGGGAATTTGATAAGAACTGGTCTGGGTCGTCCCTTAGCTCTGAAGAACGAAGTTTTGTAGAAAATAATATTTTTGGGGTTTTTCCCCAATTTAATTCGCGACTGGCCCGCCACAATGGACCCCATCCCTCCACTGCAGCCCCACCCTAGCCGGATTAATCCCGCCCCAGCGGCTTGCACGGAGACAGAAATTTGAAATTTGAGTTCCACGCTCCCATTTCACAACACACTTTCAAACCTGGACGTAAAACTACCCCTTTACGCCAAGATCAGTTTCGGGAGTTTTACTCACCTGAATTTGATTTCGTAAAGTTGTACATGCTCCATAATGTCTTGGTTATACACTCACGTGATCAAACTCTTAATTAAATCCCCCATCCATTACTTGATTGCACTAGACCTCACTTGACTTAGATTTCATCCAAGTCAGGCCTATGTTAGAATTTTTCAAGTTACTACTCAGAAGTTTTCTGGCCCAAATTCCTTCCCCATTGGTTTTTCATAACGACGAGAACATGTCGTTACAACTTAAGATAATTAATTGTTGATTTTAATTTTAGTTAGATTATTTACATAAAAAGGGTATTTTAATACAAAATATCAATTGATTTGAATTTACTAAAAAGTAACCAAGTAAACATGATTTAACATTTTGTTAAATCTATAGAAAATGAAACTAGGGTATATGTGCTCCTCACAAGTTTTTAACACACTAAACCTTATAACAGTAACCTTGTCTAGTGTTTTTAACATGTAAAGTCGGTAAGGTAAGTATCTCCTAAGTGATCGGTCATCCAAATAGGGAATATCTCCATGTAACTTGGTCGGTCTACAAGTGTGTCCTTTACTAGCCCTTACCTTTGACTCCATATTAGCCTTCACAAAGATGGTTCAAGCTATTAGACGATGGATTATCATGCCAAATCTCTGTTGTTTAATCTCTTTTCCCATTCCTTATTTCCTTGGTCGAGTAAGTAGGAATAAGACAGATTCTAACATAGGCCTCCGTTAAAAAGCAATCAAAATGAAGAGATTAACAATACATGCATAGACACTATTCAAGAATTACTAATTATTAAGTCTACTTTGTTAATTACTCATGGTTCCCACAATACTAATTGTGGATTTAGCTACTCATGTTTAGGTAATCACAATTCATATTAAGTTTGTTAAAATAAATCACGAACTTATAATTAGAGTAATCGAAATTAGGAATCTTGAATTGACGAACAAAACTTGTATTATAAACTGATGCTTCAAGAATTAAATGGACAAAATGTTCACCAAAATAATTCTCAAAGCCAAAAACA
The DNA here is from genome assembly GCF_900185275.1 of Solanum verrucosum. Taxonomy (NCBI): domain Eukaryota; kingdom Viridiplantae; phylum Streptophyta; class Magnoliopsida; order Solanales; family Solanaceae; genus Solanum; species Solanum verrucosum. The sequence continues at coordinate 3,150,431 of NW_026020173.1, forward strand.
AAGTATCAAATTGTCTAACTCTTAAAAACATAAAATAAATCATATATTTATAAACATCTAATCCTAAATAAAGTCAAAAAAGGAAACATAGGAAGATTCGGCTCGACAATCAATCCTATGACTTGGTCCTATGAATTGTAGGAATTCCTACGGTTCTTAGAGACCTTTTGTCGAAAAAACAACTTCACTTCTTAACCTCTAGGATTTTCTACGGATATGTTCTATGACCCGAAGAACTTTGCATGACCCATCTTGGCATTTCGTAGTTTCAAGTACTGAGACTCAATTTTCTGATCTTTCATACGACTCGAACCTATGACTTGTAGAAGTTTCTACCGCTCGTAGTTTGGTCTTGTTCTTTTACACTTAACTCCAATTTTCACCGCTTCAGTCCACGACTCATTCCTACGACTCATTTAAAAGTCTACAACTTGTAGGTTGAGTCTCAAAACAACAAAAACTAATGTTTCACCTTTTTCCCTTCCTGACTTGTCAAAAACCTATTTTCCTACAAAATACAAGAAAAACACCATTAAATCTAATAACAACTACTTAAGACACTCGCAAAACTCCAAGTTTAAAGCATTATAAGTACTGTAAAGCTACTGTACATTAACACTCTCAACTTAAAATCATTGCTTGTCCTCAAGCAACACTACTAACTTTAAATGACATGATGCAAAAGTAAACCCAAAACTCAAGCAGTCACATGGCATTTTCCCAATAATCAGTCCTCTATTATCATTTTTTCAGCACAGTGTAATCATTAAGCTCAACAACAAGTTAAAACATGTGGATAAATTTATGACATAGACATACCAATAGATACATTCACATGCAAAAAAAATAATAACGAAGATACCAACTACTGACAATGTAACTTGTGCCCTCGCTGCAAAGAAATCCTTTTGTTCACATAAATATTGATTTATAGTTCAATTTCAGAGACACAATATACGCTCACTCTCACAATTGAATTCAATACAGTACATGCACAATACCATAGACTTTCCCTCATTTTCTATACTTAATACTCTCAAATCGTTAAATTAAGATCACTATAGGACTTTCTTAGCTTGTAACTCAGGCTTAGGGTTAGGTGTGGTGTATTTGGATTTTAAGTGACTTTTCCGCCCTCCTTGACCCTACAGTGGCTATTTTCGTCTTTTACAACCAATCTGGGGTATCACCTTAATTTTTCTTTTTTCCTCATTTTTCATTAAAGCTCAAGTGTGAATTTGACTTGCTTTTCTTTTTAATTTCATTTCAATTTTTTCTTCAACTTTTCATTCTTTTATTTTTTTATTTTCTTTATTCTGCCACACTATCTTATTTTTTTCTCTCTTCTCAATACACAACTCTTTTCTTACCCCTTTTTCTTGTTTTCCTCTATAGTAGACTTAGGCTTTTAGCCTGACTTGAGGTGCACGATATCCAAGGAGGGACGAGTACCAAAACAAAGTTTAACCATTATCAAGGGGAAGGTGAATTAAGCAAATTGAAAGAATGGTCTAATTTTGGCTCAACAATTTGGATCGAAAAGAGCATTTTCATTTGGTTGGTTGTTTTTAGGCTTTAGTGGACTCAATTTCAACAATGTTCTATGATGCTTTCCTAATTAATAGTTAAATAATCTTAGCAAGACTAACGGGCCAAGTTTTAGACTGACTTATATTGTACGAATGAGAAATTAATCTCACACACACATGGCACATCATTTCACTACCAAAATTCAGTGTATCTGGTTCATGCTTGATTTTAAGCCAAATTATCATATCAGTTCCTATCATGTCATGCAAAGATCCTACACAGTTGACTTACCAATCACACAGATATAGCACAAACACAAAATTTTGAGGGATATCAATTTAGTTACTGCCATTATGCTTTTGTATCTAGTGTACTTTTACAATCAACATCCTAACATACCGGTTCAACAAAAATTAAATAGTTCTTCTGGGAAAAGAACACATGTAAGAAAACCCCAAGGCATGGTCCTAGTGTTAGGGTTATTCAGACTTCACCCTTCATTCTCTTAACATATTCACCCACCCCCACAGAAAAGATTGTCCCTAATGCATGAAAAATAAAGATTCGAAGGTGAAGATAAATGTGTGGCATTTAAGCACCGAAGAGCTAGACAGAGTTATGTAGGTCTGCTGGTGGGGACCTCGATGCAACAATGTGTGCCTCCAAAGTGGTATGTGGGATGCCATCAGTAACGTCCACTGAAATAATCTGAGGATCACCATTTGTAATGCTCCTCGAAGCCGATGCTCTGGCTTTCATTCCACGTGCATTTCACAGCCACCCGAGGGGGTCTGCATCACCAAATAAAGTAGCAACAACCTATTCTTCAGCCTCCATAGGTGAAGGATCTATAAGGAAGCAACTGCACCAGCCAATGCATCAACGTCAGCCCAGAGTCTGGCCAACTTAGTCTGGAACCTGCAAGATTTGCACGCGACATAGTCTAGGGCCGGGCTAGCATTCACAACTCAAAGACATATGATTAACATTTCAAGGACACTTCATCCAATTCTAATTGTCAACGATCGCTAGTCAGTATAAAACCCAACTGAATGAGTTGGGGTCGAATCCCACATAGAGTGGCACGTGTTTAAGATTTAATAGTAAAGTGTGAACATGGTCAAATCAGTCATAGGAATAAAAGTTTTTGAATAAAGACATCATTCAAATCAGGGGGTGACACGAATGTCAAATGGGGAGGGGGTTTGGTTTGAAATTATCAACAACAACAATGAACAATACGAAATAATAATAATGAGACGGGTTCTTGGGATGTGATTCAATTATAGGCTAATATAGACAAATGGGCAATTGTAACTATTAGAAAATAGCTAGATATTAGTGAGTAAGCTAAACTATAGGGGAGGTAAACTTTCTCTTGAGCAATTTATCCCGAATCAAGTCGATTTCTCTCGAACATCGACAAGCATGCAAAATAAGAATAGCCTACACTTTAGTTCATTCACTCTCTCGAGCTGAATGTGTGGAAAGGGTTTAGGATTCACTCTCTCGAGCTGAACCTATAACAACCCAATACCCACAGATCATCAATCAATAATCTTAGTTTTAAAACCTCTCTCTCAAGCAAGCCAAAAACACAAGGGTAAAACTGCATTCCCAACTACGATTCTGAAATTAAACCATAATTAATGATTGAACTCACTTCTAAACAACATTTAAACTAACAATTAGCAATAGCCATAAATTAAATCAACCCATAATCACATAATCACACCACTAGAATTGGGGTTTTAGCTAGACATTATAAAAAAATAAAAATTGTTACCAAATTGAGTTTCCATCAACTGGGTAAGATTGATTTCGTCTTTACAATGGTCCAAGTTGAAGAATCTCAAAGATCCACTTCCAATTTCTCAAAAGTGAAAAACTTCAATTCTTCAAAGCTAAGGAAAACTAGAGAAAACTTGTCTCACAGTTCAAAACTAAGAAAATTATGAACACATGCACTATTCAGAATGAATAATGATACTAAACTAAATGTTCAAACGTTTATTTATAGTCACCAAAAATGTGCTGCAAAGAGCCATTCATCGCAGTAAGTCGGGCTCGCCGATCCACTCTTTAGTCAATTGCATCGCCCTTCTGCCTTGACCTTCAACATCCTCAAGGTCTGTAACTTTAGGCGATCTAACATTGCATCGCGGAACCACTCAACGATCCGTCGACTGATCCTTTCTCTCGCCAACTTTGTTCTTTCCTTCATGGCTTGGCACACTGGAACTTTAGGCGGTCAAGCAGTCGTTCGGTGACTCGCCAAGTGGACTTGGCGATCACTATGCTTGCTTTTCTTCATTCTTTCAGCTCGCTTCGTTCCTTTTTGCACATTAGTTTCCTTGCTTTGTTCCTTAATCCATATACCTGGTAATAAAGGGTTTTAGATTGGTTACTAGCACAAAATAAGCATTTGAGGACACTAAATCATTATGTATAAAGCCCTAAATGAGTCAAAATCTTAGACTCATCAACATATATCCTCCATTGTGTGGCTTGAGTCTGCTCCGCTACCACAACTTTCGTCCTCGTCTCAGACTCCTCAATAACTATTCGTATGTAGTGTTAAAGAGGATACAATAACTAAGCCTTCTGAGTCTTTAGTCGTTGAAACTCAGCTATTGGCAAAGTAGAGAGACCCGAGGTAGTGGGAGTACACGGTGTGCTATCAGTCGAGCAAATATAGATGGAGGACCAGTCCCAACAAGCTCAGTAGTAATGGTTGGACTATCACCCTCTGTGGGCTGCTATTATGCAGGGCCCTCACCCATAACCGATATATCAAAGTGGATGCCGCATCTTGATATAGATGAGTCATCCTCATCACGAATCAGACCAACGTCCCCAGTCTTGGTAACCTCAATCAAAGAATCAATAGATATCACCAGGAAAATGGCCTCTCTACACATTTAAAAGATCAAGCATGCAAACAAAAGGGTAGTGGTTTTTGGAAAAAGTTCTCTCATGGATTTCAACAATCAATACATGGGAAAAGTCAATCTCCTGCCTGGCCATCAAACAAGCTACCACTATTGCCCGATCTAAAGTCAAATGATTTTTTGCCATAGTAGGGGATAGTCTGGAGCAGACAATGGAACACCAAAATTTTGTAGAAAAACTAAGTAAACCCTAGTTATAGGTGCCAAAAAATCATGAATCCACTCGGCAATGACACCTTGCTCAGCTAAATATCCGTTTACCCATCTCAGCACTGCTTCTTTCTCATCCGCATCCCTTATAGATGATTAGTTCTAGACTAACTTCATCCGGTAGTCAAACTCAACCATATCGATAGGTTGCTAATGTGATGGGCCATAAATAAAACTTCGGATTGTGTGCTCTGATAAATCCACGGGAATGTCCCATATTTATGTGGTTAGGAGTGGGAACTGATCCAACTTTTTGACCCTAAAAGGTAGGGCATTTTTCACCATAGTTGCGTGAGAGGCATAGAACTCCCTACCATTATATCATTATACTTTTTTTGTGAGTAAGCCATCCATTCACACATGTGCCTCCGAAATAACTCATGCATGGATGGTACGGTGTGAAGACTCCCAGTAATAACCCGTGGCTCCTCCGCAATAGGTCGGGCGTTCTTGTTTTGAGTATTTTGGCAGATTGCATCCAAATAGATATGAAACATGCCCTGGACACACCACCGGTTTGGTTCACTCACAACTCGTACTGGCTGAACAACTCTAGTAGGTGGTGCATCGTCCTCTTCCCTGAACTTGGATGATCTATAATTAAACTCAGAACCAAACTATGATCCGAAGCTTGACTCAGACTGTGAGCTGGATGCCGACTCTTCCTATAAAGTGACCTGCTGGCTAGAAGTGTCAGCTTCATTTTCATACTGGGGAACTAATCCTCATGGAGGTGCTGCTATGTTGACCGAATCTGAATCACCTCTACATGTTTGGTATGTTGTTGTTATTCCCCGAGCCTACACCCTGGACGTGTCCGAAACTCAAGAACCATTGTTGGTCCCCAAGTGAACCCTTGGCCTGGCTCAATACTCAGCAGAAGACTTATTCAACAACATAGGAACTCAAATGAAAGTATTAACCTATAAGATCTCATTAATAAAGTAACTTAACTCCAAGATGTCTGAAATACTTAAATAAACATAAGTGTTCAACCCAAAGTCTTTAAAACATCAACAAGGGAAATGGGAATACTGTCTATAAAGCCTATAAATACTATGATGGAAGTCGGGACAAGACCCACGACATCCTAACAATACTTAAATCTAAATGTTTAACCTTTCGGAATCAAGGAGGCTCACCAAGCTAGCTGGAATGTAATGGGATCAACGAAGCGCTTGTTTATGACCCTAAACACCTTTATCTGCTCCATGAAAATATGCAGATCGAATGACGTCAGTACATTGAATGTACATGCATGTAAGGGGAAAACTGAAACATTAAGATATATGTATAGCTAAACTGATAACTCGGGAAGACATACTCACGTCAACTCAACTCGACTCAACTCAACTCCAATATGAAAGCAACAATACAAGACACAATATAAAAAACTTTTGAAAGAGTAGACAATAGCTTAGAATGTATCAAAATACAATAATAAACTCTTTACTTTTATTTGGTAGATTCTCTAATCGACAACCATCATTATGAGCTACGTGATGATACAACGTCTCGCCAACGCTGCCAGAATTGTCCTATACCTTTTCGGGAGTATAGCACTCCTCAACTAAGTGGATTCACTAACCTATGCTTAAAAGCAATAAGGAATCATCTAAAAAGTATGATCATTTACCTATGTTGGCATACATTATTTATGAGGATATTGAGTTGTCTAAAATCATTCCCATATCGGTGCTCAACACTACTCCCAATAATATATACCTCATGCTCAAATGTTTAAAAATATAACTCTTCCTCAATTTGAGATAATTACTCAAAAGATCCTCTTAAAAGAGGTAATGCTCAAGACTCATCATAAACTCATTTAGAAATTGGTGTTTCTCTTTTTTAAATGTAAAAGTAATATGTACTTGGGAATACTTAGTTCCCTTATACCCATTTTGAAACATGAAACTCAACTCTCCTCATTTACTTAAGTCTTAATTCAAGTTCTAGAAGATTGTAAAAGACTTCTCAAAATGACTCGAAAAGGTTTCTCGAACTTTACTCTTAATCTTTACCTTAATTTGAAATGAAGATTTAAGAGTTATGATTAGTATATATATAAGATCTATCAAGGATTAATGAAGGCTTAGATAGTTAGTATTAGGAAGAGAACGAAGAATGGAAAAGAAAGTGTCCTGACGCCCCTGGAGCATAGGTGGCATGCCACGCTAGGCCTCTTTCTACTGGGGCTCAAGTGAGGTGCACTACAGGCGCAGGGTGCCAGCCGTCCTAGTGCCTTGGGGGCGTGATGCCCCAGCCCAAACCCAGAACTTTTGACCTGTTTTCTTGCTCAAATTCAAGGCCTAACTCATCTAGAATCGAATGGTTTCCTCCAAACTAGTTTGGATTCATAAACCCAACACAAATTCAACGAAAACCCGCCAAAATCCATCAAGAACAACACTAATTCTCAAGACCCTCACCTCAAGAACTCATCAAGACTCCATTGTTAGAGAATGAAGCTAAAACTTCAAGAACTTCTCAAGAATTCAAATTCAATCATCTTCAAGTACGAATATATGGATGAATTCACATGATTGGCATGAGGGAGAAAACACTAAACACTATAAAAGCTTTCATACTATGAAGAACACTTGTTCTTGGTGAAATCCCCAAGTTCTTGAAAGAACGTTTGAAACCCTTCTCGTTTCTCCTCTTGAACTTGCTCTAAAATCCCTAAACGATTTTGAAATGTCTAAAATTGACCTAGTATGATTATACCCCTTAACTTAGGTGGGTAAAACGTGGGTAGGCCTTTAGGGGTAATGAAAAGACCAAAATACCCTTCCTTAAAATAGATGAAATACCTTAACTAGAGACGCTGCACTCAAATGAGCATAACTCTTTCATCCGAGCTCAAAATTTGGCAAACTCAGTGGGGTTGGAAAGAGGACACAAAGACCTTCAATTTGATATCTCCTGGGTCACCTAACTTCTTATGTGCTAAAAGTTATGGTCTTTTGAAGTTGACCTAAAACACACAATTGAGAAGTAACCTATACGAATCTCAATTTTGCTCTTTCGAAGTCCGAGGTCCTACAGTTGCCTTGTCATCCGGGGTTATTTGGGTGAACCCTTTCCCAATTTCGGATTGTATTCCAAACCACTTTATTAATCATTTGCATATTCATCCTGCAACTGATATGTTGAAGTAGCCCGCGCTCGGAAAGAAGTTGCGGTGGACTTGCCCCCAACTCCGTGAATTTCCTTTTGGAGGTATTGTACATGTGGAAGAGTCATTAGTACCATAGACAGACTAAAGGAAAGCAAGAAAGTTTAAAATAAAACTAAGAAACCAAAACAAAAGTTGTGGGAAATGCACTATTTTTGGTCCTACGGTAGGGTTCCTATGCATCGTAGAAGTTTTTACCAGCCGTAGGACCCAACCGTATAAAAGGAAGTCAAATTTTACTTATTAAAGTTTGAACTACGGTTTGACAGTACATTCTCAAAATTTCTATGAACGTAGGCCAACTTGTAGTTCCTAACTTAGGCTACTGGTTTGTGCCTTTTAGGACTATGAGGCTAATCTATGAGCCGTAAAAGATTCCTATGATTTGTAGATAAAATCCATACAAACATAGGTGAAACATAGGAAACATTAATCATTTAAGACATACTACAAGGGGAAACTACAGATCGTAGAAATTTTTACAGGACATAAGAGACCCTCGTAGGTCACAAAACGCCAGACCAGTGTGCCAAAATCACACCCGATTCTGATTTATTTCCACTAGCAACCCAATCGAAACAATTTCTAACACGGATAATCATGAAATATTATAAAAACACCCACAAAACTATCATTCCTTTAATTTAAATAAGTATCTGAATCTTAACTTAAACAATTAAAACTCTACGTCAAGTTACAACTCAAAACTTCAACCAAAATCGGTAGTTTAGGATATGCATCCATACCTTATTAGTGAAATTGAGGTTGTGTTAATGTGTTTTATTTTTACTCCGACTCAAATCTTTTACTCCGACTTGCTGTGACCACAACCCGTGACAGTGATGTAGTTAGGGGAAAACAAATCAAATTGAAGAAGAAGGGGAAAGTGATGGAGATGATGGGTTAATTTTATGGTGTGGTGGATGATGAAAGGGTAGGAAGTTTTAGGGGGTGTTACAACTTTAGGATGAAGGGAAATGGGGGATGAATTTTAAAATTGAACAGTTTTATTTAGAAAGGTCGCGGGTCGGATCTTTAATCTAAGTGTACTCGGCTTGACGAAATCTCGTCTACGTGTCGTAGGACTTCTGTAGTTGGATTCTATTCTTACAACAAAATAGAAAAATTACATGGAGTCTACAAGTACAGACTACAGACTGTATACATTTTTACGATTCGTACTGTGTACTCGTAGACTTAAAGTTGCAGTTGTATGGAGACTTAAATTCTATGGTTTGTCAAATTAACTCGTAGATGGGACCCATAGAAAAAGTCATTTATTATTATCTTATCGCTAATGTTCTATGAGTAAGGCCTGCAACCCGTAGAAATTCCTACGACCCATAGGACCCATCCGTAGGAACCTCTGCACTTTAAATTTTTTCCAATTTATTCTTTCTTTCATGCACATGTAGCAAACATTTGGCCTTACTTTGACATTTTCTTGATACTATTTTGACACGGACCCTAAGTTAACCTATTCTAGCCTAAAAATCAAAACTAAAAATAGAAAACTTTAGAAATAGATAAATTTACATCTTGGGTTGCCTTCTAAGCAATGCTTGATTTAATGTTGTGGCACGACACAAACTCCCTGATTACTTAGACTTTTTCAGGATCCAATTCTTCAATCACTTCTTTGACTTCCTCCGGCTGTTCCAAGTAGATTTTTATTCTTTGGTTGTTCACCTTGAACCTTATTCCCTCATCATTCTCAAGTTCAACCGCTCCATGTGAAAACACTTGTACTACTCAAAATGGTCCCATCCACTTTGATTTGAGTTTGCCAGGAAATAAACGGAGCCTTGAATCAAAGAGAAAGACCAAATCACCTGATGGGAATTCATATTTTTTGATATTTTGATCATGGTACTTCTTCATCTTTTCTTTGTACAAGGCTGAACTTTCATATGCTTTCAGGCAAAATTCATCAAGTCCATTAAGCTCATTTAACCTTTGCTTTGTTGCATTACCCTAATCCAGATTCAACTTCTTGAGTGCCCACACAACTTTGTGCTCCAGCTTTACAGGCAAGTTACAAGAATTCCCTAACACAAGTTTGTAAGGAGACATACACATATGGGAGTCTTGAATGCACTACGATATTCCTATAGAGCATCATCAAGATTTCTTGACCAATTAGTTATGTTCGCATTCAGAGTCTTTGCAAAGATTTTCTTTATCTCTCTATTTGACACTTTAAATTTCCCACTAGATGGCGGATTATAAGGAGTTGCTACGCTATGTTGAACACCATACTTTTGAAGCAACACCTTGAACAACTTATTACAAATGTGAGAACCTTTATCGCCCTTGGTGTACTAAAATCTGGAGAAGATATTCTTTTTCGGGAATGCAATAACACTCTTTAGTTCATTCTTTGAAATCGCAACAAATTCCACCCATTTAGATACATTGTCAACCGCCACAAGTATGTACTTCATCCCATTCATACTCACAAATGGACCATAACGTCAAGGTCCCAAACACCAAACAATTTAATCGCCAAAATAGGAGTAAGTGGGAGCTCTTGCTTCCTTGAAATACCTCCTTCTCTTTGACATCGATCACAAGACTTAAAAAATCATGAGCATCTTGGTGGATGGTAGGCCAATAATACCCACATTTCAAGATCGTATAAGTAGTCCGGATATGACTATAATGACCACCAATATGAGATAAATGACAAGCTTCCAATATACTCATCATCTCAACCTTAGGAACACAACCACACATAATCCCATTGGCGCAAACACGAAATAGATAAGGCTCTTCACAGAAAAAAAAATTCTCATCAGATATGGATGTTCTTCGTTGGTGGAACGACAAATTCGAAGGCACAACATCACTTTCCAAATAAGTAGGGAAAGCTGTGAACCAAGGGATAAGATCTAAAGAATGAGCCAAAACCTGTTCGTTTGGAAACGTATCATCAATTTCAATGCCATCAGCTAACTTTAATATTGCTTCTTCTTCTAATCTGGACAAGTGATCAACAACTTAATTTTGTGGTCCTTTTCCATCTTTCACTTCAAAGTCAAATTCTTGCAACAACAACACCCATCTAATTAGTCTTGGTTTATCATCCTTCTTTGCCATAATATATATCAAAGCTGCATGGTAAGTGTGCACAATAACTTTAGTGCCAAGCAAATAGGATCTAAATTTTTTGAATGCGAAGACTACAACAAGTAATTCTTGTTCAGTGACAATGTAATTCTTTTGAGCAAACATTCAGGGCTTTGCTCACATAATATATGGGATGCATAATCTTCTCACGTCTTTTCCCTAATACTACGCCAAGTGCCACCCCACTGGTATCACACATAACTTTGAATAGTTGTCCACAATCTGGTGAAATAATGATCGGTGTAGAAATCAACTTCTATTTCAACCCTTCAAATGCTTTCAGATAAGAATCATTCAACTTGAACTTTGTCTCCTTTTCAAGTAACTTGCACAATCGGTGCACTATTTTTGAGAAATCTTTGATAAATATCCGATAAAAACCAACATTCCCAAGAAAGTTTCTAACACACTTTATAGAGATAGGTAGGGGTAACTTTTCAATTACCTTGATCTTCACTTTATCAACCTTAATGTTGCAGCCTCCAATCGGGTAGCCCTCACATCAGCAGAATGGGCTAAGTGCTCCATCTTCAAGATCATGGCCTGAGTAATCCTAGGAGGCTGGGAAGTAGTAGAAGCACTAGGAGCCTAAAAGTAAGTGGAAGCAGGTGACCTGAAGGCCCGGAGGCCGGAGTAGGCAAAGATGCCTCTGCAGGTATAGAATCAACATCCACCTCTGGGATGCATCCACCGGAGCTGCTCTCCTCCTGTCTGCCTCCTCCCGAGTGTCCTCGGCTTCAATGCGTTGGATGTCAGTGGAAGATGTAGGATTTACCTCGATATCCCTCATCTTATCACGAGGAATTCCATAATGCCAGCACAACTCTGTAATCAAGACCGGAAAGGGAAGGGACGTTTGGTGCTGCTTGGCCCTCATGGCCATCTCCTACTCAATGATGATTCCCAAGTTGATGCTCCTCCGGGCTATAATAGATTCGAGATAGGCAACCTTTGGGTGGCAAAGGATGGATTCATTCTGCAAAGGAATGACAGAGTTGCTGATGAACCCGAACCAGTACCGAGCGGCAACATTCAGGTCCTTCTTCTCTATGGGAGCTCCTGCCTCAATCCACCTCGAGGTGGTATAAGAAATCAAGGGTGCAAGCTAGCCCTTTAAGTCATCCAGGGACTGCGCTGTAGCCAATCCCTCATATGCATGCGCAAAACATATAGCCCCGTCAAGTATAGTATTAAGTGATCGCTACTACACCCTACTTCTTTTTGCCGGACCATAACAAACTTCACCGGTCTGAAAACACTGGCTTTCTTCTTGCCTTTTAGGCACTAGGTCACCATATGCTTTGTAAAATTCCTGGACCCATGTAGGAATATAAGGGCCTTGGGGCCTGGTTAACTGCTCGAACCTGTGAAACTGGAGAGTGTCCCTCAAGGTGGAATATCTACCCACTAAAGCCTCTGTGGATAGCATCTTCTCCTCGAAAATTGTCCTCAACCCGTCGGTCTTTAATCTGTTGAGTAGTTGGGGATGAGGACCCTGTACTGGTGGTGCTGGAACCACAGTTGGTGCCGGAGCTGGCATTGTATCTGTTGTAGGAGAGGTGGCCTCTGGAACTCTTGACAAATCTAGGTAAGACCTAGCACGAATCTCTGCCCGCCGGGACTGTAAAGGATTTTCCCTCGTTCTCGGAGTTGTGCTCCGGAACCTCAGATATGGCTTCTTGCCTTTGCCTTTTCCTTCCTTTGGAGTGGCCTTCTTTCAATTTTGAGACAGACTCACTAAACCGATCGGCGAGTCGCCGAATCACTTAAGCGAGCCAGATCGGGCTTGCCGAAAGGATTGGCTCAAAAATTTTATCAGAAAAATGGCCTGTCGGCAATGGGAAGGCCCACTCGGTGAATCGCTGACATTATTCGGCTAGCACAGATTAGCCCGCCGAAAATTACAGTGCATTTTAGGGGTTAGGGGCGCAGAAAGGGCGATCAAGGAGACTTTCAGCAAGTCACCGAGTGCACTCGGTGAGCTTAGGCTTCTCGCCGAAAGTTACAGAACCAAACTCAATATAAGCATGAAATTAAAGTTGAGAAAGAGGGATTCGGCAAACCGCCGAGTGGTTCGGCGTTCTGCGATTTGGCCAAAATTGGTCATTTGACGACTTTAGCCCTTAAGAATGACGTCAAACGCTCCATCATTGGGCAAAGCACATCATTTAGCACAACTTGGGTTACTCAGACTTCACCCGACTAGACCCAACAACAATTAAGCACAACCCAACAATTTATGATGAATTTTAAGGCACAGAACTCGGGAAATTAACAATTAGGCATGACTATGACATTAAAGCAGGCACACAAGCACACATTTACGATTTCAGAGAGGCCCAACAGACATCAATAAGAACAATACAATTGCAAATGAGGCTAATCGGTAACTACGAGTTTGGGGTTCGGAAAACCAACCTTTAATGCCGAATATAAGAATTTATAAAGCTTTGCAGCAAAGTATCCAACTCCGAACACATATTCAATGACTAGAAAGTGGTAAAAATGCAAAAATATCAAAAATATAGTGTTGGTGTGATTGTATGACGTTAAAAAGTGAGGGAATGTGAAAGAGTTTGAACTTTTAAACCTTTGGCCTTTTAAAACCGTTCAGTTCGCGCCCTTTCTGCGATATTAGTCGACCTCGCTGAACCACTCGGCGACACGCCTACTGGTTACTTACCTTGCCAATTTTTACAGGACCTCCACTTAATGTGGGGGTCCAAACGGCTGACAAAGTCGGGTTCGCCGACTTGTCCGGCGATTCACCGACTTGTCCGGTGATTCGCCGACTTGTCTATGGGCCCACCGAGTTTTACAGACTCCAATTGCATAATTTCTTGAGTCCAATGGCGGTCCAAGTCGGGCTCGCTGACCTCTTCAGCGAGTCGCCGACTGGACTCTTGGCTCGCCAACTTCCAGATTTCAAACACATTCAACTTTTTCACCTACACAACCAATACACGATTATTCCATAAACAAAAATAAAGCAACAAAAACTTGGGTTGCCTCCCAAGAAGCGCCTTAGTTAACATCGTGGCACGGCGCAAGTCCCCATTCAACTTTGATTCATAGGGTTTGCCCTAGTGTCACTAGGCAACCCCCTTTTTGTCTTGGGTAGAGACGAGACAACATATGACCCATTTGGGTCTCCAGTAGCTGAATAGACATGGAATGAGAAGCAGTCATCTGATTCAGCATTAAGACATTCTCTTTTATCTCTTTCAACCCTTGTCGTGATCTTCGTCTTTGTGGAGAGTGAGTGAGAGTATCTCTTCTACTTGTCCATCCTCATAGTCCTTGGCTTTCTACGCTCATGAGGAGGAATGTACCTCTCTTTATTTTTGTACAGTGCTTCAAATTCCATGATCTTTTTGGCCAAGAGATCCAGCTGAGTCAACAGTGTGGCCAAATCCTGGTCCTTCTCTGTCTCCTTGTTGGTCTTAGTCATGTGATCAAAGAGTTGGGCTTCTATTGCATAGGGTAGTCATATGATACCACCTGGAGAAAGTTGGTCAGCCGCTACTCTGTTCTCAGGACCAAGACCTCTATAGAAGCAGTCCAATAGCATTTTATCTGAGATTCCATGAGTTGAGCATTGCAACAATATTGTCTTAAATCTCAGCCACAACTCATGGATTGACTCACCATCAAATTTCCTGAAATTTAGGATGCTATCCTTAATAATCATCATTTTTGAAGGAGGGTGGTCCACTTGGTTACCGTTGCTGCAAGACATGCTCCTTTCTTCTGTTCCAAACAAGCAACATACAAACGAAAATTGAAAGCAAGTAGATTCAACTATGACTAAAAAGAATAAAATTCAACTTCACCAAAAAGATTCTCAAACAACACCACTCCCCGGCAGCGGCGCCATTTTGATTATTTAATGTTTCAAAGACACTTCATCCAATTTTAAGCGTCAACGGTCGTTAATCAGTATATAACCCAACTAAATGAGTTAGGGTCAAATCTCACAGGGAACGGTACGTGTTTGAGATTCAATAGGTAAGTAAGAACATGGTCAAATTAGTCATAGGAATAGAAATTATCGAATAAAGACAATATTCAAATCAGGGGATGACACGAAAGTCAAATGGGGGGTTTTGGTTTGAAATTATGAACTACAAACATCAATAAACAATATGAATTAACAATAGTGAGACGGGTTCTTGGATTGTGATTTGATTATAGGCTAATATAGACAAATGGGTAATTGAAACTATTAGAAAATAGCTAAATATTCGTGAGTAAGCTAGACTATAGAGGAGGTAAATTTTCTCTCAAACAATTTACCCCGAATCAAGTCGATTTCTCTCGAACATCAACAAACATGCAAAATAAGAATAACCCACACCTTAGTCTATTCACTCTCTCGAGCTGAATGTGTGGACAAGGGTTAAAACCTCTCTCTTGAGCAAGCTGAAAACATGAGGGTAGAACTGCATTTGCAACTACAATTCTTAAATTAAACCACAATTAATGATTGAACTCACTTCTAAATAGCATTTAAACTAAAAATTAGCAATACCCATAAACTAAATCTGCCCATAATCACATAATCACAACCCAAAAATTGAGGTTTTAGCTAGACATCATAAAAAGATAAAAATTATTACCAAATTGAGTTTTCATCAACTGGGTAATATTGAGTTCGTCTTTACAATGGTCCAATTTGAAGAATATCAAAGATCCACTTCCAATTTCTCAAAAGAGAAAAACTCCAATTCTTCAAAGCAAAGGAAAACTAGAGAAAACTTGTCTCACAGTACAAAACTTAATAATAGACTAAGATATTATGATATGAGAAACTAAACTAAATGTTCAAAAATGTATTTATAGTCGCCAAAAATGTGTTGCACAGAGTCACTCGGCGAAGTAAGTCGGACTCGCCGAACCACTTGGCGATCTGTCCTTTGGTCATTTCCATCGCCTTTCTATCTAGGCATTCAGCAACCTCAAGGTCTTCAACTTTGGGCGATCTAACTTTTCATCGCCGAACCATTCATTGATCCACCGACTGCTCCTTTCTCTCGCCAACTTGGTTCTTTCCTTCAGGGCTTGGCACATTGGAACTTTAGGCGGTCAAGTAGCCATTTGGCGACTCGCCAAGTGGACTTAGCGATCGCCAAGCTTGCATTTCTTCATTCTTGCAGCTCGCTTCGTTATTTTTTGCAAATTAGTGTCCTTGCTTTGTTCCTTAACCTATATACCTGGAAATCAAGGGTTTTAAATCAGTTATTGGCACAAAATAAGCATTAGAGGACACTAAACCTATATATATAAAGCCCTAAATGAATCCAAATATGAGACTCATCAATATTCCACTCCATCAAGTGCAACAACTAACTCATCATACTCCTAAATTTGCTCTCCATAAAAATTAATGATCACAAACGCTAATGCTTCAACAACTAATCTCCCTTCAATTGACACATATGATTGCTCCTTAACAGTCAAATTCACTAGGTACACTACTTGAAGATCACTTTGATGATTCATTGATTCGCAAATATTAAATCTTACTTCCTCATTATTCAATCAAAATTTCATTTGTCCTCTCTCCATATCAATTAAAGCATGTCTAGTAGTAAGGAATAGTCTTCCTAAGATGATAGGCACTTCAAAGTTAACCTTGTAGTCTAAAATCACAAAATCCACCAAAATTATTAATGCCTCAACTTTGAATAGAACATCTTGTAGAACCCCAATTGGTTTCTTTATAGTACAATCAACCATTTGTAGCCGCATTACAGTTGGTTTGGGAGATCCCAAACCCAACTTCTTGAACACAGGTAACAACATCAAATTAATGCTAGCACATAATTCACATAGGGCCTTAGCAAAGTTTAACACACAAAATAGTACGTGGAATGGTAAACGCTCCAGGATCCTCCTTCTTTTGCACTAACGATCTAGTAGCAATAACACTGCAATGCTGCAACTTATCACCCCCTTCAAAAATGACGACCTTATTTATCGAGAGTTATTTCAACTTAGAGATGAACTATGATATTCCTTTTCTCAGTTTTCTTGACTAATATTTGAGGGAAAGAAGGTGGAGGTTTGGGCATCAGAATGATCTTTTGAGTAACTTCGGCTTCTTTCACACTTTGATTTTTAGGATGTTCACCTTCTTTGACTTTATCCTCTTCCGGTTCCTTAGCATTTTTCATCTCAATCGGTATATGAGGGTCAATAGTCTATTTTCTACTTTGAGTATTGATTTCCATGCATTGTGTATCATTTTTGGGATTTTGGACAGTATTGCTGGGAAGTGTTCATTAGTGGTGTGGATTCGTGTTCAAACATAGTTGACTTAACCTTTGCTCAATCTGTTTAATTGACAATACTTGTGAATCTACCTTTGCTCGATAAATCAGTCCGCATCTCTTTCACATTGTCATCTATCGAGTCAAACCGTTTTCATCATCTTAGACATTATATGCTTAATGCGATTAAAACTTTATCCTCCATTTCGATTCCCTGATGTAACATATGTGATAACACTCAAACTACTCCTCTAAACTAATAAAAAAGAGTAGGAGGTCGTCGTCAATAAAAAAACACAACTAAGAGTCAGGGTCGAATCCCATAACAACAATTTGCCGGCGATTGAAGATATAAAGAACTAATAGCTACAAGTTTAAATCTAAGGTCAATGACAAACCATTGTCAAGGAGAGAATGTTTGAGTAACACAATAAAGACTTCGGGCAAAGAACAAATCAAGCAAGGGCTAATCGAGAATTGTGAAATTCTGACTTTAACGCTCACTCAAAGATCCATTGCAATCTCAACACATGATCATTCACTCATGGGTATAGGCTAGGTCATCATAGATTAGTCCTAATCTCCTTTCGATATCAAAGGATTATTTTATGACATCTCATTTCGGTCTCAATCATGTAATTCATCAAAACAACCTAATATCTTAACTTAGACCTTTCTTTTAAGCAAACCTCGCACTCAATAATAAAACCCGAAACTTTTTCCCTTTGGTCTCAAATTTAAGAATCAAAGAAAAAATGCGAGTATAATTCTAATTTTCCACTTCGCAGATTCTATTTTCAAGTAACCCACAAGGATTGAACCCTAGAATTGAGCTTGCACTCTCAACTCATAAATTCAAACATGAATATTACATTAAACCCAACTCAAAAAGATTATGCATGGAATCAAATACAAAAGAAATAGGATGAGTAATCAAAGACCAAAATGAATTGCATATTTCTAGCACAAAACCCCAATCTCAGTTAGCAATTACATCCCCCAATTCATCCAATACAAAGCAAGGGAAAGAAGATTGGATAAACAATATTAGCATTAGGAAAACAATATTGAAACCAAAATATGAATTATGAGCCAATAAAAAGGATAAGGCTGGAAGGGGACAACTAAGAATATAATTAGTGCAAAGGTGGGATCTTTAGGCAAAGTGGACTTCAAGGACAATCAAAGAAATCCTAAGATCATTTCTCCAACCAAACTCAATCAACATCAACATTTCAAGGATAATCGGGCAAGTTTTAGTTAACACAAGTGAACATAAGGCATTATTCACAAAAACTCACCATCTATGGCATGAACACTATTCAAGAAAAATCAATTTCACTTCCTAGTCAAGAAAAAAAGAGTTATTTTTCACATCAACACCTAGTAAATTGGAGTCACAAAAAGAGTCAAAACATTGTCACAAGTTATCTATTTTCACAAAAAAAATCCAAAGGGGTGCTCATTTCAGTACTTACAAGGCTTTACTAAATCTATTAGTACCAAACAAGTCACAACTAATATCAAGGCATGACCAATGCAAACAACACTCAACAAATTGATGATTTTCCCTTAAGAATGACGTCACCCTATCTATCATTGGGCAAATTCAAGCCTTTTTGTTGAGCCTTTGCAATGGTTTCAAAACTCACAAGCTACAGGTACTCAGATTTCCCCTGCTTTAAGGCATACAAGAATGAAACACTTCCATCACAATTTATTTCTACAAGACGAAACTAACAACAAGATACTACTATAATACAACCAAAATATTATAAAAATGACCAACCCATACTATAAACAAAAATAAAAACATCTAAACAACAATTCAATATGTCCACCAAAACAAGATAAAACAACCCAAAGGGGAGCACCCCCAACTAAAAATGTTGTTATGTCCTCACAACACAACTATGAAACTCAAAAAGAGAATACGAAGGGCTCCCTGGGCTGCCTCAATTCTCTCCATCGGTATTGGTAGCCTCACAACTATCATCTCCACCATCATCACTCTATGTAGCGGGATCATCTCCATCTTTCTTTGGCCTAGAAGTCGAGAGTGGCTCATTAACCTTCAAAACTTTCCAAAGGACTTTTACCCTTTTCCACATTCGAGTAAAGAACTTGTCTTTACTCTTCTTCCACTTCTTTATTTTACTATGTGAGATGATTAACTCATCATGTGACTTAGTCAAACTGGCGTAGGCCTTATCCAAATTTGAAAGTTGAGCTTTTTGCTTCCATTGATCTTTCAAGTAGGCATGAAACTCACTTTGGGGAAAATAGAATACCGGCCCAAAAGATGAATCACCTGAACTCTGCAACAACCTTGTCACTAACTCTTTCAAGATCCACAACTCACTTGTCAAAGACTCAAAAGGGACCACAATCGGAGGTATAGGAGAATCATCCTTCACAATATGCACAGACTTGTCGGAGTCAACCTTCCTCTTCTTGATTTTTACCACCGTGCCTTTACCACGCATCCTAAGGGGAAAAATGGATTTTTGGGCTCCATCTAAGTGTCACCCAGAAACATCTCAACCTCAGCACATTTGCATAGCTCCGTGATCAGAGATGGAACAAAAAAGGATAGGCTGTCATGCATTTTGAATTCCCAGAACTCATTCATGATCAAATGACCTATATTATATGGAACATCATCAAGTATATATGCCACTATTTGTGCCCGCAACTCCGGAATGTTACTAATATTCCCACTAGGGGAGATGCAGCTGCATATACTTGACATCCATGACCTTGCTTCGGTTGTCAAGCCTGAATATAGGATCTCGGCCTTTGTGATGACCCATGGGACATTTCTGCATGGATAAAGCTTTAAAGCTAGCCAAGAACCTGACTCACAATCCTTGGTCTTGAATGCCTCAATATCATGTTCATGTTGTCCATATATGGTATTGATCGTGTCTAGCCCATACTTGACAACCTTGTCCCGAATGGTGATCAACCTTGATGTCATGTCAGTCTCTGTGAGGTTGGCTTAAAACTCCCTCACCCATTCCTCATTCGGCCTTCAAGGTTCAGCCGCAAAGCATATCCAATCGGATGTTATCAACCTTTGGTAGAAATTTGGAAGTAGTTCCTTAACTTTTTCAAGTGATATGCCTTTCTCCGAAAATAGCTTCTTGTTCATCAAATCACCATAATAGATCTATTGTGCTTCGAGAGAGACAAACTGATGTTGGTCATATTCGACCTCCACTTCCTCCTCAAACTGAGTTTGTGTGTCATTCTTGACTTTGTAAAAATTTGAAAATCACAATAGTATACAAGTGTGAGAAGCATGCGTTAAACAATCCTATTTAATAGGTAGAAGTCAAAGAAAAGAGTTGGAAATCAAATAGGCCTACTTTATAAAATGCACACCGGCAGAAAATAGCCTCAGGTATCGCAAAAGTGAAGCCATGTTTGCTTAAGCAAACATCACATAAGCAACCAGAAGTCTGCTTATGCAGAAATTGCAAAAGCGAAGAGGGATCGCTTAAGTGAATATCGCTTTTGCGATGGTGAGTTTGCTTTTGCGAACAATCGCCTCCCTCAACATGAACAACCAAATTTTAATTCAAATTTAATCACAAAAGTTTAACTACCAACAGTGTAAAATCAATAATTAGATCATGAAATGGGTACTCAATACTTCCCCATATTCTAAATCATCCCACACACATGTATTAAACATTTAAAGCAAAGAATTTAGCCAATACTTTCATAATTTTAAACACCCCCAAGTTAGAGAAATTCCCACATAATACCCCAACTTTAAATCAAGGCAAATCAAATGACAAACAAAATTTACCAATTTAAGAAAGGAAAAGTGAGGGAGACAAACCAGATTGTGTTTGCAAAATGAAGACCAAGAGTTTTAGGACAATTTGAGATAGTTGTGGGAGAGAACAAGAAGTAGGACTTTTTTTCCCTTTTAAATTCTTACCTTCTCTTAAGCGACAATTGGTCGTTTTGCGACCTCTCATGAAAGGATAGGGTTCTCTTAAGCGAGTGCCCCTCGATGGACTCGGGGGCTATTGGATGATTCACCCAGTCTCTTTCGGCAAGCTTGGGCACCCAAAAAGCTTCCCAAGTCATATTTTGATGGGGGTTTTAGCCCCAAATTTTATTTCCTCCAAGATTCACGCCTCCAAACTTGTTCAAATTATTTTGAAAAACTCTAAAATCATGAGGGTTAGTCAGAAACTAAAAGTAAACCTAATCTAAAAGTCAAAATCTGAAAATTAAAATAAGTTGGATACCAATGGGGTGCCTTCAATCAAGCTCACAATTTAACATCGTAGGGCAACGTCGAGTACATCACCCTTTATGTTTCCACTTCGAGGCAATGAACCATCTCCCCAACTTGAGATCATTTTCATTCCAAAGAGTAGTGTTTCACCCGATCGTTCACTTTGAAGACTTGAATTTCTTACCCAACTTCGAATCATGCTTTCGTTTAGGATCGTTGGGTAAGAGTGAAAGGATCACTTGGCCATGTGAGCATTTAACTTCATAATTATTGTCCTTCAAGTGAGTGGCACTCTCACTTTCAAATGATCTAAAGTTTGCATATATGATCTTTTTGGCTTTTTCTTGCAACTCTAGAATCATTTCTTTGATTTTGGTATCTTGGAGTTTTATTGGCTTGGTTTGGTTGCAAATGCCCAAGATTTCGTCCATGTTAAACCTACCCCCCTCTTCTTGAAAATACCAACTCTATTTTATATTTGTTGAGCTTTTGGGAGGGAATATCACATACCCCTATTCTTGATCTTACATCGATCTCTAAAGTATCAATACCAAACCCAAGTAAGATCATCTCAAAGCATCAATTAAGGTTCAAGTTGTGAAATTTATCGCACAATTGGGACACTAGATGTAGGTGCTTCTCACTATCTTCAAACATTTGAACCAAGCTCATGAGCTAAGATTGACTTAGTACACCCATTTCATCACAATAAGGCCATGGGTCATCAACGTAGGGCTTACAATCCCCAAGCATTTCTTTATCACAAGAAGCCATAGAAACAAAACAAAAAAAACAACTATTCATAATTTAGATAGAAACAAGTAAACTAGAAATCCTTAATCAATTCAATATGCCTAATTGTTCCTCGGCAACGGCGCCATTTTTGATAACTCTCAAACTACTCTTCAAAATTAGTCAAAAGAGTGGTCGTCGTCAATAAAAATACTCAACTAACAGTCGGGTTCGAATCCTACAGAGAATAATTTGCCAGCGATTGAAGAGATAAATAACTAGTAGCTACAAGTTTAAATCTAAGGTCAATGACAAACCATTGTCAAATTAAGATAATGGTTGAGTAACACAAATAAAGACTTTGGGCAAAGAACAAATCAAGCAAGGGCTAATCGGGAATTGGGAATTTAGGTCTCAACACTCACTCAAGGATCCATTGCAATCTCAACACTTGCTCATTTACTCAAGTGTAGGCTAGGTCATAATAGGTAAGTCCTAATCTTCTTTCGGTCTCAAAGGACTATTTCATGGCATCTCATTTCCCTCTCAATCATGTAATTCAACAAAACAACCTAATACCTTAACGTAGACCTCTCTTTCAAGAAAGTCTTGCACTAAACAATTAAACACTAAAGTTTCTCCTTTCGGTCTCGAATTTAAGATTCAAACCGAAAATGCGAGTATCAATCTAAGTTTCCACTTCACGGATTCTATTTTCAAGCAACCCAAAAAGATTGGACGCTATAATTGAGTGTGCACTCTCAACTCATAAATTCAAACATGAATATTAGATTGAACCCACCTCATAAATGTTAAGCATGAAATCAAATACAAAAGCAATAGGTTGAGGAATCAAAGACCTAAATGAATTGTATATTTCTTGCACAAAACCCCAATCTCAATTAGCAATTACACCAACAATTCATGCAATACAAAGCAAGGAAAAAAATAAGATAAACAATATTAGCATTAGAAACACAATCTTCAAACTGGAAGATGATTTATGAGGCAACTTCCCTTAAAAGTCTCATCCCCAAAATTAAGAACAACAAGACATCTACTCTAAACTAAAAAGATGACTTTTTCTCGCTGCAGTCTTCTCTCCAAGATTTTTGGATGATTTCATTCCTTTGATGATTATCTCCAGCCCCCTTTTGTCTGAATTTGGATCTAATGCTTGAAAATTTCCAATTCTGCCCCTGTCTGGATAAATGGTCTCAGCAAAAGCAGTTGGGAGTTTACAAAAATAGATATCGCAAAAGAGAACATCTTGTCACTTAAGTGAACTCTGCCTTTCTTGACCAGTTCATAAAATTGAACCACGCATCATCGCTTAAGCGACCAATTCACTTTGGTTGGCTGTTCGCAAAAGCAAATACCAGCTCGCAGGTGCTAGATCTATGACTCAATTTCTGCCAGGTTCTACTCTTTTTTTACTTTGTGCATCATTTTTCCTCCATGTAACAAAAACATGAAATTAACATAATTCAAAGGGTAATTAGCCTCTTTCTCTACTTGAGTGCCACAAAATCATAAGAAAAGAGCCTAGAATTAGTGAAAATCCACCACTCATCAATATTGACCACTCTTTTCGTTCCTGTTATTATACCCTTTTTTGTTGTAATTATTATCTTGATTATAGTTTCGTTCACGGTTGTAATTGTTGTAGCTCTGACCTTGATTCTCTTGACTTTGGATCCAATTATACTAATTAGATGCTTAGGAGTTAGTCCAGAAACCCTCCGTCTACTTATTCACAAAATAAGCATCTTCTCATATACACACTCATCATGCGACAGTGTTCTATTCTATTAGTTGATTGCATTAACTTTTTCAGCAACCCCACCCAAGTGTTTCAACACCAATCTAACCTCTGTTCTTAACTTTACTACCTCTTGACGCATATCTTCACTCACTTGATCATGAGTGTCTTGTATTGAAAAAGAGCTCTTTGTAGTAGCTGAAGTTATAGCGCATCATGCTTTATTATGCTTTGAAATCTTTTCCATCTTCTCTGTAATATGTTGGAATTTAAAAATTCATAACTCCCAAACCTTTCATACTCATAACCTCTCAAGTCTTTCATATTCATAACCTCTAACTATTTAATGTGGAAGGTTATATTAACACTATAAAATCACACTAAAATTGTGTGTTATTTTGTAGTCATCTTTGGTTAGAGAATTAGTGGCAAACATGTTACAATATTTGTAAGCTTTGAGGTGCATTGTCTTTTCCAAATATGATTTCATATATTACTTTTCATTAGCAAGTAAGGCTAATATGTCAAAGCATATTTTTGTTTCTTGTAGATAAATTATTTTGTTTTGTTATCTTTGAGATTCATTTTAGGACTAATAAGCTATTTGTTATTATTTTTCTTGACTCTTGTATATAGGATGAAATGAAATCATCCAGAGATGGAGATTAATGGATTTTGAGCTATATATATTGATTATTCTTTATTATTTTTAGGTGCTTAAGAAGTAATGTTTCTATTATATTATTTCCTTTTGAATTATTTATGTTTTGTCAAAAATGATTATATGTGTAGGAGGATTTATGATTAAATGCAATTTTCTCCTTATTCTTTATCTTTTTCTCCTTTTGCTAGATAATATTTTAACTTATTTAGTCATATTTTGCAGATTATAGGAGATATATCTATAACGAAAATGGTTAGACATTCTTGCATAATTTGATTTTACAAGGTAAAATAATTTGATATGTCTAATATAATTACAACTCTTTCTTTGTTGAAATCATACATTAATATTATTTGTTTGTGTTCGTGAAGATATAAATCCTGAGTTTTTTTTAAAAAAAAATAATAATTTATTTTCTTTAGACCTCTATGTAATTCTTAGATAATTTGATTATATTATAATGAAAACACTCTTCAAAAAAATTATTTGTTCAGGTAAATTCATCTCTCACTTTTTTGTTGATAATATTAGTTTATTATGTTTGTGGGGTATAATATTTTAAAACATAGAAGAATGAAATGAGTAAATGGATATCGATATGCAACTTAATTAAATAAATACGTACATATACTTCCATAGTCCGATGGAGCAATTTTTATTAACAAAAATGATAAAACATGAGAATGTAAAGTTAATTTATAATTTTGAAAATACAGTTTGTTTTATTAAAAACAAATTATTTATTAATGTGTAAAATTGCAATCTTTAAATTTTTCATTTTTGTTGTTTTCTAGGAGATTTCAAGTTGTTTATTAATAAGTCAAGTTGCAGTATTTATATTTTTCATATTTGTTGTTTTCTAGTAGTTCTCAAGTTATTTCAAAATTGCGATTAATTTATAATTTTAAAAATATAGTTGGTTTCCTTGCTTTCTATTTACTTATAATAAATATTTGTCTCAATAACTCTAATTTGATTGTCTTTTCATTTTCTTAATGTTCTTTATTAGTGTAATAATGTACAAATATTACTCATGTTATGTTACAAACAAGTCCAAAGCCACATTGTTAATCCTCTTAATTACTGTGACTCTTTATTCTTAGGAATTTATTATATTGAATGTAATATTTATTTAAAATGTGAAATATACTTTTTAATATTTTTTTGTTTAAGCCAATCAAAATTAAAAGAAATAGGAATTTGTATGTGTCATTATTTTGAATTTTTTTTTGCGTAGTTAATTCTCTCTTTTGTTCTCTTTTATGTTTATTTTTAAATTTTACGTTCTTTTGTTTTCCCAATATAAATTGTCCCAAAAATAATTGGATATTTGAACCTAACTATAATAATAATATATTAAGATATGGAATCTAACTAATTAAGATTGTTATTATGTAAACTTTTTTTATTTAAAATTTAATTATTAAAAAGTTATTAATCAAATATTAAATTAATCTAATATTGTAAAATAAAAATAATTAAAACATGTGATGATTGGGTTATGACGACGACAAGTAATAATAATTGTGGATAATGATTAAAAATAGTGTAGGCTAACGATATAGTCATGAATAATAACTATTAATGGCAATCTGAGTTACTCATTGTCCAAAAATTATATTAAGAATATAATTAAAAAGATTACAAAGAAGCGGAAAAGAACAACCAGATTTTCAAGTTTACATAAATATATATAAATTATACTAAAAAGATCCCAAATAAAAAAAAATGATCACATCTCAAGTTTACATTTCATTAGTTCTAATATTACCTTCTCTTTTTCTCTATGAAATTTATTTTTAATATTTAACTTTCCGAAGTTCACATATATTGATTTCTTAATGAATTTCATATTTAACTTAAAATTTTTCATAGCTTCTCTTCTATGAAATTATGTGATTAATAAAAAATTTATTTTATAAAAGTAATTATTGAAATTAGTATGTAACTTTATTTTAATTCTTTCCATAACCGCGCGAAGCGCGGCCAAGTACACTAGTAACTAATAACAACGGTTAGAATTAGTTATTCTTTAAATTAATCTTTCTACATTCTACGAACAATCTCTTCACCACAAACATGCATTTTCAGATCAAATGATCGGAAATGGTAGATAACAAATAATTGGGTTGATAAATAAATGACATTTTCTTTAAATATAAAATATAAAAAAAAAAAATTGGATTTTAATTTTAAAAAGAAATCAATAGCTATATTTTGGTCTAAAAATAAGTCTTTTTTTTTGCAAATTTTTGGATTTGATTTTCAAAATCTAGAAAAATTATATGTTAAGCAAGTTTTGCCAATTTTTTTCTTTCAAAAAATGCTTTCAAAATCTATAATCAAACGAGTCCTAAGAGTATGTGTCATATAGATACATCAAATTGACATGACTAAATGACTTAGGCAACTAAGAAGTCTCTAAATTTTAAAAAAAGTGACACAAGTTTTAAGTATTGAGTATAATAGACAAGTTTATGGTTAGCGTTCAATGATATTTGACCATTTTCGAAAAAGCCTCCAAATTTTTCTTTTTACTCTTTGACTCAACTTGTATAAAATTTTAATTACGTAAAAGGAAAAAGAACCTGCCATTGACAACAACTCCTTCACGTGTTCTTCTTCTATTGTTGTTGATGTTGCTTTTCTTCTTACAAAAATTGCTAAAAAAATCTTCGCCTAATTTACATAATTTTTGGATTGAATTTCGTTCATGTAGCACTGAAAATTGCTTGAGAAGTGATTTTAAATCATTTTGGTAAGTGAATAATGTTATTTTGTGTGTATTGCTCATATGAATAAAACTCTATTTTTTCAAATAAATTTAGTAGTAATTGCAACAATTAGTGCATTTGTAATATAAAGAGGTTGCAGCCAAAGGCTATAATTACTCTAGAACTTACAACTAATGCGTAAGATTTATAATGTAATTTTTTCGCAACAATTAATAAAGAAGTTGTAGCAACTGTTACAACTTCTTATTAGTTGTTGCAACAATTAAGTCGTTGTACAATTATTTTTTGTTTTTTTACAATAACTAATTAAGTAGTTACAACAAGCGAAATAACTGTTGAAATAGATAACCCACTTACTGAAATAGTAGTGGTAGTTGGAAGTTGTTGAACAACTACTCACAATTATTTTTCTTCTGTCACGATCAGTTATTAATTTCTTAAATAAAAATATCTATAGATACCCCAAACTTCACTAATGGGTGACAAAATAACAATACAGATTGATTGCCATGGTGAATGAATCGAGTTCAACATTTGTTATTCTAACACCTCGAAAAATAAAAAGTCAAGTCGAAAAGGAAATCTGCAGAATTTTTTGCTGATGCAGTGATCTACGAGTCTCATCTATGGATGTAGAAGGCTCTACGGGCTGTAGAAGGTGAGTCATAGAACTTGAGATGAGTTTAGAAATTTCAAGTTTCTAAAGATTGGACCTACGAATTGATTGGACGAGTCGTAGGAAGATTGACAGGTCGTTGGACTAATCCGTAGACTCAATTAAGATTTGGTTTACAGACCTCACGAATTGAGTTAACGGGTCGTAGTTGATTCTACAGATCGTAGAAGGGGTCTCGTCGAAAGGTTCTAGACTTGTGAAATTTAGACTTAAGCTTGTGTTCTACGGATGAGGTCTATAGATCATAGGAATTTAGACGAACCGTAGGAAGGGCTCGTGGAAAGTAAGGTGACTTTGGGTTTATGAAATTGGTTCTATGGTTGACCAGTACGGGCCGTAAAAACTTCTATAGATCGTAAGTCTCAATTGTAGAAACCATCCGAGAGTTATTTTTAAGTGGATCCACTAATCTATGCTTTAAAGCAATCAAAAATATACTCAAATTTCCTCAAGAACAACTCTCAAACTCAAAACTCTCACCTCAAGAACTCATCAAACTCTATTATGATTCTAGATGAATTAGGATAAAAAATCAAAGAGGAAAAATTCGTCGGGTCTTCTGGGCAGGGGGTGGCACAACGCTCCACAGATCCGCCACGAGGGCTGGTGCGCAGCCCCTGCAATGCGCCAAAAATGGTTCTCTAAAGTTTGGGGTTGGCGCCCTGCACTAGGAATGCGCTATGGTCACCTGCCCCCGTTCCTTTTTCGTCGTTCATTCTTCTAAAATGTATCTTCACTCTCTTCCTGATTTTAACTATCCAAACTACATCTAATCATTGAGAAATCCTATGTATCCTAATCATAATTCTTGAATTCGCATTTCAAATTCAAGATAGAGTTAAGACTAAGTGTTTGATGGCGTTCTTTGAGTCATTTTAACAAGTCTTTTGCAATCTTTTTTAAAAGTTGTTTTTAGACTTGAGTACTTGAGTATGAGGATGAGGAGATTTGAGTTTATGTTTTCAAAATGAATTTAAGGGAACTAAGTATTCCCAAGTGTTAATGTTTTTACATTTAAAATGAAGGAAACCTTGTTTTCCAAATGAGCTCATGAGGAGTTTTGAGCATTATCACTTTTAAGAGAACATTTTGAGTAATAATCTCAAAGTTTGAGGATGAGGAAATGTTTTTAAACATATGAACATGATCTATATTATTGGGAATGGTATTGAGCACCGATATGGGGACGGGTTCAGACAACTCAAAGTCCTCACAAGCCATGTATGCCAACATGGGTAAAGGGTCATACTTTTTAAATGATTCCTTATTGCTTTCAAGCATAGCTTAGTGAATCCACTCAGTTGAGGATTTTCTATACTCCGTCAAGGTATAGAACAGTTCTGGTAGTGTGGGCGAGACGTTGTATCATCACGTAGCTCATAGTGATGGTTGTCGGTTAGAGAATCTCCTAAATAAGAATAAAGAGTTATTATTTTATTTTTAAATACATTGAGTTGTTATTTACTGTTTTAAAAGCTTTCTTTATACTGCATTTTTATTGTTGCTTTTATATTGAAATGAGTTGAGTATTCTTGAGTTGAGTTGAGTGTAGTTGAGTTGAGTTGAGTTGAGATGAGGTGAGTATGTTCTTTTTTTTTATCAGTTCAAGTTTATGTCTATGCTTTAGAATTCCCCTTGCATGCTCATACATTTCATGTATTGGCGCCATTTGACCTGCATCGTTTCATAATGCAAATATAGATATTCAAGATCATCAATCGGCGCTTCGTTGATCTCATTGAGTCCCACCTAGTTTGGTGACCCCCCTTGCTTTCCGGAGGGTTTCACATTATGGAGTTTTTTTTTGTTAGGACGTCGTGGGTCTTGTCCTGACTTCCATCATAGTTATTAGAGGCTTCATAGAATGTAGTAGTCGAGTAGTCTTTTTCTTATTTTCATCATTGATGTTTTAAAGACTTTGAGTTGAACACTTATTTTCATTTGAGTATTTCACACGTTTGAGTTAAACTACTTTACTTATGAGGTTTTATGAGTTAATATTTCTTATTAAACTCTCATATATTGTTGGGTAAGTCTTCCGCTGAGTATTGAGTCAGGCCAAGGGGTTCGCTTGGGGACCAGCAATGGTTCTCGAGAGTCGGCCACATCCAGGGTATAGGCTCGAGGCGTGACAATTGAGATGAAGTCTCTCCTATTAGTAGAAGTGGGGCCTCTAGTAGCAATATCCTTGTCTTTAACTACATGCCACGTAGGATTGTCTTAAGTGACATAGCTAGTGGATCCACCTAAGCTAGAAGTTTAAGGTCTTTGTCTTGGCAAGCAAGGACGCCTCTTTTTCGTGTGGGAGCAAGACATTGGATCCCACGTTATAGCTCACGTAGTCTATTTTTGTTAATAGTATATATCTAGGGCGGACCTACATATTAGATTATGGGCGGTTGAGCACCCATTAACCTGGACATAAAATGTATATAGATATACAGAAATATTAAGAACTGGATATAAATTACTAGTGAGCACCCACAACATATTAGTTTGTTGTGGTGTGTTGGTTAAGAGTTAGATGCTGAAGGCCTTCAGTTTTAGCGGGAGAGGGATCAAATCCTTCTTAAAGCAGATGGTTTTCTTTCTTATTCTTACTTCTTCTTAGTTCTCAGTAGTTCTATTTTATTTTTTTAAAAGTAAAATATAATTATGAATAATGTTTTCATTTATGAACTATATTGAAAATGAATTTTATAATAATATCACATCAAGTTTATACTATGTAACTAGTAATAACTTTACGGTAAACAAAATTAAGCACCCACTATCACAAAATCTTGGATCTGCAGCTGTATATATCTCACAAATTGAACTAAGACTTATGAAGCTGTCATTATGATTTTAAGATGCATTGACCATGTTCATGATTTATGATTCTTCTTTAAAAGCTTTAATATGTTTTAGCTTGGTCAAGCATATCATGTTTTCCCCCTATGTCCTCTTATGATCATGTTTTACGTTTTTATGCATATCCCTCATACAAAGTACATTCCATGTACTAATGCATACTTGTGCCTACATTGTTTAATAATTTAGGGTGTGGCGCTTCCTCTTCTCCCGCTCGTAGCTAGTTGATCATTCGAGGTTGAAGACGTGGTGAGTCATCATGTCCGAGTACCATGTCATTTTTCACTTTGTTATCATATGTCTTTAGTTTTTCGGTTGTTGTGCGTGGTGTACAAGTTACGTCCCGACCACTTTTTTGATGTATTAGATTGACTTGTGAAGACTATGAGTAGACTTACGCTCTTATGTTAAACTCTTTCTTTATATGATAGTTTCTACTTTTGTCTATTATATTGTGTATACGTATGTCAAGTGGCTTGTGTAGGGCCTCTCGGGGTCTTATACATCATGTCACATCTAGAGTATACTTTGGATCATGACAGTTATATTTTGCATTGAAATGGTAGATATATGTTAGGCTCAAGTACTTTTTATGACCTATGGAACCTATATTTTTTATTTGTACGAATAAAAAGTCATAGTTGTCAATGAGATATTCTTAAAGATTAAATATGACTTGAGTATTGTTGTTTGCTGTTGCATATGATGCGGATAATCATTTTTTCCATGATATACACTACTAAAAAAATTGGTGAAAATGACAGAAAGGAAAACGGCAGACGACGCCGCTCTGAAAAAACGATGCCATTTGCGACATTGTCTATCGTTTTCCTTATTAATTTTTTTTTGTTAAAACGATAGATAGTGACTCTAAGTTCGTCATTTATTCTGGCAGATTTTTGCGCCATTATATATATATATATATATATATATATATATATATATATATATAAAATTAATTCTATTTTTTCAAAAAATTTAACATAAGCGACAGACGGCGTCACTTAGTCCGTCTTAATTTTGGTCAAAATGTTGGTCAAATATTTTAACAAAGCGATGGACATCGTCGATTGGTCCGTCGTTTTAAAAAAAAATGTTGGATCAAGATTTTGACCACAAAAGTGATGGACTAAGCGATGTCGTCCGTCGCTTTTATTAAAATATTTGGAAAAATAGATCGAGTTTTTTTTCATTTGTCCCCCTTTTCGTCTTTGTTTCTTCTCCTCTCTTTTTCTCTCTAAACTTCCACCACCGGACGCACCTCCCTCGGTGGTCTTGGAGTTGTCGTCGCCCCTCTGTCGCCGACCTCCCTACTGCACCGTGACCTTGCCACCCTTGTAGCCTCTCTCTTCTAATTAAATTAAGGTTATGGTTAGTTTTTTTTTTTCAATTTGAGTAATTTTTTATTTGTTAGCATATTCTATTTAGTTTGTTGAATCTTTATTATTAACATAGTTAGTTTGTATATTTGATTGTGAATTAGTAAATGAAGTTATGATTTTAGGACTTTAGTTTGAATTGAGATTTTTTTAATTAGATTGTGATTTGGGTATTTTTTGAGTTGGAATTGAAGTGTTTTTTGAGGTTATAAGTTAGAACTAAGAAGTAATTAGAAGTAAGAAATACTTGAAAGTTGAACTTAAAAAAAATATTGGATGGTATGATTTTTAACGAATTAGAACTTAAAACTAATTGAAAATTAGATATTTGAAATTAACATGAATTTTAGGATTTTTGGAGTTGAACTTAGAAGGTTTTTGGTTTGTATACATGTTGAAGTCTAAACTTTAGAACTAATTAATTAGAACATAGAATTTATTGTTGTCATGAACTTGAACTTTAGATACTTGAATTTTAGGATTTTTGAACTTTAATTATACTCAAAATTTGGAATTTTTGTACTTTAACTTAGAAAAATTCAACTTGAATGTCATGAACTTAGAACTTAATTAGAACTTGTAATTACAACTTAGAACTTAATTATAACTTTAATTTAGAACTTGAACTTAAAACTTTGAACTTGAAATCTTGTTGAATTGTAGTCCTTATGAACTAATTAAGCTAGTTAGAGTTTAGAAATCTTGAATTGTAGGATTTATTTGAACTTAGGTTGTGAACTTAATTTAGAAATTTTGAATTATTCATGAATTTATGAACTTAGGTTTGAACGTTAGAAATTTTGATGAATTGTAGTCTAAATGAACTAATTAAGCTTAAACTTTAGAAATCTTGAATTATTTTAGGATTTATGAGCTTTAGGTGTTGAACTTTAGAAATTCTGAATTGTAGAATTTACGAACTTTGATTGTGAACTTTAGAAATCTCGATGAATTGTAGTCTTTATGAACTAATTAAGCTTAAACTTTAGAAATATTGAATTATTGTAGGATTTATATATGAACTTTAGATTATGAACTTTAAAAATATTGAATTGTAGAATTTATGAACAAATAATTAGGTTGTAAACCTTAGAAATCTTGAATTGTAAAATTAATTATGAGCTTATTAGGTTGTGAACTTCAGTAATGTAGATGAATTGTAGTTTTTATGAACTAATTAAGCTTAAACTTTAGAAATATTGAATTATTGTAGGATTTACATATGAACTTTAGGATTTATTGAATTGTAAAATTTATGAACTAATATTTAGTTGTGAACTTTAGAAATTTTGAATAATAGAATTAATTATGAACTTATTAGATTGTGAGCTTTAGTAATGTAGATACATTGTAATCTTTATGAACTAATTAATCTCAAACTTTAAAAATCTTGAATTATTGTAGGATTTATATATGGACTTTAGGTTGTGAACTTTTGAATATAAACTTAGGTTGTGAACTTTAGAAATCTTGATAAAATGTAGTCTTTATGAACTAATTAAGCTTGAACTTTAATTTGGAGATCTTGAAATGTAGTATTTATGAAGTTAGGTGTATAAATTAGCTAAATATATATAAGTAATTATGAACTTAGGTATATAAATTGCATATAGATGTCATCGAGTGGTGATGGTGATAAATCTCGTGATCATCTTGAGGTTAGCCAGCCTAATAAGGCTAGAACAAAGAAGTCTATGAGGCCTATAGATGTTGAGTATATCCCAAAATTTCTTTCTTCTGCGTCGGAGTGAGGTAATACTGATACACATTTGTATGTTGTTCCATTTGAGACTGTGGATCCCCAAGCATATCATACTCAGTACCATCGACCCCATAGTGCTTCCTCTACTTCACACTCCTTGCATCCACGTCGCTATGATGTCTACCTACAGAGGCTATTCGTAGAGCACGATCCTTATCGACAAATAGCGTATAGGCTCCATCTCTATATCCATCTCCCACAAGTATTGTTGTCTCCTGTATTCAAATTAGCAAACCGAAAATAATAAAAGATGAAAAGAAAGAGAAAAGAACTATTCGAGTTCACAGAACTCACTGTGTGTCCTTAGAAATTTAATCCCCTCAAGTACCTGAGGTTGTAGATTAATTCCTCCCAAGATAAAATGGATTAACCATTAAAGAAGTATCGGTACCTCAAACTTCGATAATTTCAACGAATTCAAATGACAGCAACGAATCACACACAGAGACTCGGTCAATCGATTTTATTTTGTAAGAAATGTATGCATAAGAAGGGAAGAATTTAATGCAGAAAAATGAGAGAAAATCTCTCTATTTATAGCTAACAAAGGGTAAAGGTCACAACTCTTTGGAAAAAAGACAACCTTTCAGAAAGGTCACAACCCTTTGAAAAGGCACAACCTTTCAAACGGTCACAACCCTTTAGAAAAGACACAACCTTTCTTAAAAGTCACAACCCTTTGACAAAGTCACAACCCTTCATTTCATATTCACACCTTTAAGCCCAACTATCCTCCACATGAATAGGGAATGACTATTGTTAAAACATATGCATGAAAAATTGTGTGATTCGTAAGTAAGGATTGATTGCATCTTGATAAGTGAGTTTCCCTTTGAACTTTCCACAGTGAATACATATCAGATATACTCGGTCAATCGGTAGATTTGATATCTTTGAACCGTCGAGCTTTGGTGTATACCGAGACAACATAAGTCACACAATCAACTCTTGAACTATTTTTAGTTCTCATTGTTTTGTTCGTTTTAGCCATGAACATGTCTTGGTTTATAAGTGTGTAGAGAACTGGCCTTACCGAATTCTCCCCAAAGCGGCTTACACTTCACACTTACATAGGTGATTTCTGAATGTGTTATCTTGTAGATACACCATTTGATATACCATGTATCAAACTTAGAAATCATTAAAAACCAATGCCTTTATTCTTGTTACTGAACATTGTTTTATCATAAGAATGGACTATAAAAATTATTTTGACAATGTTGAACCGTCATCAATGACTTTGTTTGATCTCCTTGAAGCTAGATCTTGGGATCTCCAGTCTTCTAGGTAGAGTTACCGCCACAATGACTTATCCTCGGCCATAGTCTCATTCCCTTTGATAATCTATCAACTCCCTCTCTAGTTAGGCCTTTTGTAAGTGGATCTGACACATTATCCTTTGACTTTACATAGTCAATTATGATAATTCCACTAGAGAGTAGTTCTCTAACAATATTATTTCTACATCATATATGACGAGACTTTCTGTTATACATCATGCCTCATTCCCTACCTATTGCAAATTAGCTCTCACAGTGTATGCATACTTGAGCTAAACGTTTGGGCCAAAATCCTTTCAAGAAATTTTGGAGTCATTCAACTTCTTCACCGGCCTTATCTAGAGTGATAAACTCAGAATTCATAGTAGAGCAAACAATATATTTTTGTTTGGAAGATTTCCAAAAGACTGCTCCTCCAATAAGAGTAAATACATATTCATTCGTGAATTTTACTTCATCAAACCTGGTGATTCAATTTGCATCACTATATTCTTCTAATAGTGTTGAATATTAGTTATAATGCAAAGCATAATTTTTTAAGTATGTTTTAAATACTCTAAAAATCTTTTCATTGTCAGGCAATAAGTTTGATTGAGATTACTCGTGAACCGACTCAGTTTACTAATAGCACATGCTATATCTGATCGTGTACACTTCATGACATATATATCATACTTCTCAATACTCTAACATAATTTAATTGTGAGTCACTTTCTCCTTCATTCTTTTGAAGTACAAAGCTCATATTTATTGGAGTCTTGACAATATTGAAATCCAAATACTTGAACTTGTCAAGTACCTTTTCAATCACATCAACTACTTCATTGTCTTTCACATCGAAGTTACTTTCTAGCATATGCTTAGTAGCATTTATGTCAGAAATGTCTCTTTTTATGATCAACATGTCATCAACATAAAAACAAACAATGATCTTGTGATTTGGAGTGTCTTTAATGTAAAAATATTTATCACATTCATTAATCTTGAACTCATTTGCCAACATAGCTTGGTCAAACTTCACATGTCATTATTTGGGCGCTTGTTTTTAGTCCATAAATTTACTTAACAAGTTTACACACTTTCTTTTCTTTACTAGGAACCACAACGCCCTCAGATTGTTCCATGTAAATTCCTTCCTCCAATTCTCCATTTAAGAAAGTTATTTTCACATATATTTGACGAATTTGAAGGCCATATACCGCAACTAGCGTAATTAACATCTAAACTGCTGTAATCCTAGTTAGTGGCTATTGTGTGTCAAAATAATCAATGTCTTTTTATTGTCTAAAGCCTATGACAACAAGTTTTGCTTTGTATTGTCAATAGTTTCATCAACTTTCTTTTCCTTTTGTAGATCCACTTTGAACCCAAAAGTTTATTCCCTGGAGGAAGATCAACCAATTCTCAAGTATGATTGCTCAAGATTGAATCTATCTTACTATTGATAACCTCTTTCCAAAAAGGGATGAGTCCATAGAAGACATAGCTTCTTCGAATATATGAGACTCATTTTTCAAGAAGAAATGTTACATAATCAAACCAAAGGAAGTAAATGTCCTTTGACATTATGTACATTTTCCTTTGGTTCATTTCAAGGTCATTTAGACCCGTTACTTGACTATCCGACGATTCGGACTTATGAACCATAAATCAACATGCTTTACTATTTGTAGCATATCCAATTTCTCATATGGAATAGACTGTATTAGAAATTTTTAGATCACTATCTTTCAAGAGTTATTATTTGTATATACTTTAAGAGGCGACAAGCAATTCTCTATCACGATACAACAAAGTCGAACAAACAAAACTTTTTGTTGCTCGCTTTCTTAACAAACAAAAGCTTTTTATTTGTTTCTCCCTTTACTAACAAACAAAACTTTTTGTTTCTCTCTTTTTGAACATACAAATTTTTTGTTGTTCTCTTTTGCTATAATGATAGTACCCCCTCCCCTCACCCCACAAATTTTGTGGTAAACCTGAATTAATAAGTAGGATGTTCAACATTTTCTTCAAAGTTCAATTTTTTTTTTGTCAACAATTTCATTAGATTGAGGTGAGTATGTATAGTAATTTGATGGATGATTCCATATTCCAAATATATTTCTGCAAAAGAAGATTCATATTCTCCACACCTATCACTTCTAATCATGACAATGATTTTCAACTCCAGTTTTATTTTGCCTAGATGTTTCTATCGCTTCATCCTTACCATTCAACAAATAGACATAACAGTAGACTAGTGCAGTTGTCAATAATATTTATGAAACACTTTTTCCCACCACGAGATGGTGTTGACTTCATATCACAAATGTCAGTGTAAATCAATTCTAAGGGATTAAAATTCCTTTCATCAAATTTATAAGTATGCTTAACATACTTAAATACAACACATACTTGACATTTTGATTTATTGCACTAGAAGTTAGGAAAATCTTTTAAGTTGATCAGTTTTTGTAAGGTTTTGTAATTGACATGTCCTATGCATTCATGTCACAAACAATTTGATTCAAGTACGTAAGAACAACAGAAATAATGAGTTTGAAAAGACCTTCCACGAGGTACTTTTTTTTACAAATATTTTGTTCTTTACTTTTTATAACTTTGTCAAATACAGACATTGTTTTAGAGTCAGCACCTTGTCATATGTCCTTTGCAGAAGGACCTTTCCATAACATTCAATTTGTTATAAAATTACCCATGACCATAGTCTCTTCGGTCCAATAAGGGCAATATGCCCAAATGTTTGTTTTACAACACAAACATAACATATCACTTTTCACCAATGTTCATGTCTATACAAATAATTTATTTTAATAGACATATTTTTCATGAAAAATTACAATATATTTTAAGTGACACTTTTTCATCAAAGAATACAATTCTTTTGAACGAGTAATATAATTTTGTGGTTTTATACTAGTCATATCATATACTAGTAAAGAGAGACTCAACGACCACAATATCAAATATACTCCAAGAATTTTTTTGGGTCAAACATAAAACAAGAATGTCATTAAATTTCATATCTTGTACTTTCAAATTTAAATTAGATAGTAAGTCTGCTTTTGTCTTTATCACAAGTAAAGAACCCCCACATTTTAAATATGTTCTAAAAAATATTTTTCAAGTATTTGAAATTATTTTCCACATATTTTTTCCCATACTTTTAAATTGTATACTGATGAGTCCACGATTTGGACTCATTTAGGGCTTGATTTTTATAGATTTAGTGTCCTCGAATGCATATTTTGTCTCAATAATTGATATAAATCCTTGAATTTCAAGTATTTGAACTTAGGGACAAAGCATGGAAACTATTGAGCAAAAAGGAACAAGGCAGCTAAAAGAACGAAAAAAAGAAGGTCTGAGGATCGCCTAAACCATTGGGCGAGTCGCCGAATGGCCTTGGTCTCGCCTAATGTTCCAGTGTACCAAGCCCTGAAGGAGAAAATCAAGTCGACGATAGAAAGGAGCAGTTGGCGAGTCGGCGAGTCGGCGAGTCGGTGAACAGTTCCGCGATGCAGTGTTATATCGCCCAAAGTTACAAAACTTGAATTTGCTGAAGGCCAATGCAGAAAGGCGATGAACCAGACCAAAGGGCGGATCGCCGAGTGGATCGAAAATCCCGACTAACTGCGCAGAGTGGACATTCGCAGCACACTTTTTGACAACTATAAATACTTGTTTGAATTTTTAGTTTAGTATGCAACCAGTTTATGAAATTTTAGAATTACTCAGTTTTAGAACTTAGTTTTTGGAGACATTTTCCCTTAGCTTTGGAGATTTTGAAAATCCCCATTTGAAGAAATTGATAGTGGGTATTGAAGATTCTTCATCTTAGACGTGTGTAAAGACCATATCAATCGTACCAACTTGATGGAAACACTTTTCGGTATCAATTTCTATCTTTTTACTATGTCCAGCTAAAACCCCAATTCTTGGGGTGTGATTATGTGAATACGAGTTGAATTTACTGTTGGGTATTGCTAATTGATAGTTCATTTGCTGTTTAAAGGTGATTTCGTTCAGTGGTTGTGTTTGAATTTAATGGGGTTGTAATTGCAAATACAATTTTAATTTTGTGTTTTTGGCTTGCTCGAGAGAGAGATTTTAAAACCAAAACTACTGAATCGATGATCTGTGGTTATTGAGTTGCCGTGAGTTCAGCTCGAAAGAGTGAATCCTAAAGTGGGAACTTTTCCTTTATATTACATCTATCTTAATAATCTATTAATGAACATCTAAGGGAGAGTGTTGTAAATATATCGTATTGTAGATGTTCATACACAATTTTCTAGATGTGCTTGCAACCAGACATATCACAAGTAGCTCAATTGCCTGAATAAGCATGCAATCAAATAGATAGGTGGCTATCATTTTTTTAAAAGACTTCCGGTTGCTTCCTGAAAAGTCTTGCATCAGTTTCTTTCTTCTATAAATAAAAAACTAACTCAAATCTATTTACAACAATTTATAGAAAAATAAAATTATCTCTGTCCCCTAATTTCTTTCGATATATTTTTATTGTCTTAATAGTTTATTATAATTTCATACCAAATTTTACTTTAATGCCTTAACTTTTAGATTTTAAAAATATAACTCTTCTTGAATAAGGCGAAAGGACCTCTTGAGCTCAAAGTCAACCATCATCAACTAATATGCAATGTAGACTTCTTTTATTAAAAAATAAAACACCGTCATTTGTGTAATTGGATTAAATATCATATCCATTCATTCTTAATATTCTATGAATTATGTTCATACCACCTATAAACTATTATATATTTTAATGTCTTACTTTTCAAAATGATTATTGATGATACTATACATCAAAGTCCGTGCCAAAACAGTGCCAATATATATTACTCAGTCTCAGCATATATGACAAATACAATTTCGAGTGTCAATCATTTTTTTAAATTATTTATAAATATTTTAAGTAATGAGTTATTGTGATTTATAGTAATTTTAATATAATTTTCTGGTAATATATGTTATGGCTTGTGTCCCAATTTTTATGACATCAATAGAATTTTGAGATTCAATTAATCTAATTTATGTCTTTTAAATATTTTAATTTGTCAATTATTGTGATTTAAAATATTTTTTACATCATTTTCAAATAAGATATGTTACTCTAGTGCCTCAATTTATGTGACATTAATACAATTTCAAGAGTCAATTGATTTCTTTTATGTCTTTCAAATTTTTTAGTTGTTAATTATAGTGTTTTATAGTGCTTTTTAGTCATTTCAAATAATATATATTTCTTCCTTTGTCTCAATTTACATGGCATCAATAGAATTTCAAAACTCAGCCGAATTTTTTACATCTTTCGATATAAGTTGCTAGTAATTATTATTTGTAGTACTTTTACATAATTATAAATTATATAACATACTGAAAAAGAAATGTAAAACAACTTAAAATGAAAAAAATACAAACTTCTAGCCTCTTTTTTTTTAAATGTCAAGATTGTCTAGGAAGCAAGTATGTCAACGACCATGCCAGCAAAATTATTTACAAAAAAAAGTCTATTGAAATTTTTATAATTGTAATAATGAGAATAGCACGCAATATATATATATATATATATATATATACAAGGCTAGGAGGCACACAACTCTTGGATGACATATCTGCAAAGTGGGTGCCACTCTAAAAAAAATGAGTATTCTTGTTATTTTAAAATATCCTTATAAATCACAATTATTAACAACTTAAAATATTTTGATATCTAATAAGATGCTACAAACACACAACTTAACAGTACATTATATATTTAAACATTACATAAAAATTACAATAAATCACAATAATTAACAATTTAAAATATTCTAGTATATATTTGAAAATTATGTAAAAAGTACTATAAATATAATAATAACAACTTAAAATATTTCTAAGAACACATAAAAGATTGATTGATTCTTAAAATTCTATCGATACAACATAAATTGGAACAGATGAAATAACATATTATTTGATAATTTCACAAAAGATACTATTAGTCAGAATAATTAACAATCAAAAATATTTAAATATTATTATATGAGAAATTTGGTTGACTCTGATTTAATTGAGCTTTTGTATGTAGTATTTTTACAAGTATTGAAAATATGGTGTAAAGATTAATGAAGACCACTAAAAGTAATATTTTCAACATTATCAAGCAACAAACGTCATAGCCACAACTCTATCAAGAGTGTCTCTCATCAAATTTATATCATCAAAATCATCTCATAATAATTAAGTCTAAAGTAGCTATTCCGCACTATTTATAGTCTAAGCTAACTATTACATGTTGGATTTAGCAAGGTGTGAATGGAAAATAAGAAGAGAAAATGGAAAGTGGGGAATCAATTTTGGAGGGAAAATGAAAAGTCATTGCAAAATGCAAATGAAAAGTCATTTTTACCATATTGATAGAAGAAAGGAAATTGTTGTCCTTATATTAGGAAACACTTCCTTTAGTTCTTAAAGGGTTAAGAAGAAGGTGGCCCTCGCGCCGTTGTCGTCGTCGCTCGACTTCGGCTTTGGCTTTGGCTTTGAATTTGGCAGATGATTGATTGATAATATTTTATGGACAAAATTTATTTAATCAATCTTGTTAATTCATTTCTTTTCTCTTATAAATTAATTCAGAATGTTAGTTAAATAACGGAATTAATTTCGCAACGAATTATTTGAAATTTGCGTGTAACGGTAAATTCGTTTGAAAGGATTTGTTCCTTCGTTTTGGAAAAAACGGGTCTGAACAGATTTGTCTGAACTAGGGCTGGCAAGGGAACGGGGACGGGGACTGGGGGACGGGACGGGACGGGGGACGGCGCTGGCGGGATTTGGCCGGGACCGGGATTGGGGGGACAAAAATAAGTCCCATCCCGTCCCACTATATATACGGGATGGGACGGGACGGGGGATTTTTTATTTTTTATATACTTATTTATTTGTATTGAAATTATATGTTATTGAATAACATTTTTAGTTTATTTGATTTTTTTTCAATAACATTTTTAGCTAATAAATAATGCTTAAGTTTTCAAATTTCAAAATTCAAAATTCAAATTTCAATTTCAAACTTCAAATTTCAAACTTCAAATTTCAAATTTCAATTTTCAATTTTCAAATTTCAAATTTCAAATTCAACTGTCAAATTTCAAACTTCAATTTTCAATTTTCAAATTTCAAAATTGAGAAGTTCAAATTTGTATTTTAAATATTTTAAAGTAATTTAAACTTGAAATTTCGTTTTTTAAATTAAGTATTTTAAAGTTAATTTAGTATATATGTAAATATGTATGAATATATTAAAATTAAAATGCAAGACAATAGTTATATGAAAAAGACTTAATAAAGCCTTCAAATTTATTCAATAAAATCTAATTGCAACTTAGAACTTAGAAGTTACAATTTACAAATATTAGTGGAGTAACTAATCTACGCAGCCACCTTCTAAGAAGGGTTCTGTTTCAATAAGTTCTCATATGTAAAACTAATATTTGTTACAAATATTAGATGAGTAACTAATTTACGCAACCACCTTCTAGGAAGGGTTCTGTTTCAATTAGTTCTCGGATGTAATCTAATATTTGTATTCTCCTTTAAAATTCAATTCTAATTGTCGCATCATATCGACGGTAACATCCTCCGGTGTTGGCAAACTTACTAGAAATTCTTGTGACTCTAATTCATCATCACTAGATCCAATTACCGCATTAATCCAAGCTTCTTGTTTGGAACTTAACTTTGGCAAATTATAATTCCTCCTCTTGGCGTTGACCCAGTCTCTAAATAAAATTGATATTTTCAAACTGTCTTCCGCCAATGAATGTCTATGATCGCCAAGCTGAAACCTTGCCGCACTAAAAGCAGCCTCTGATGCAACTGATGAAGCTTGAATAGCTAGAACATCACGAACCATTTTGCTCAAAATTGAAAATGCAACGCTCCGCCTCCTCCACCATGCTAATAATTCTTCATTGCCATCTCCGCCTTCCACTATTTCTAAAGATTGATTAAGATATTCTTCAAAATCATCACGGTTAATAGAATTAAGACCAAGAAAATCTCGCATATAACTTGAAATTTGAGCTTTACTCTGAGGATTAGAAGTTTGACCAACTTCTTGAGTATTTCCTGTAGTTCTATATTTTTCATACAAAATTTTTGCTTGTACTTTTATGCTAGACTTACACATTTCACAAGTTGGATTTATTTCCGGTAAAATTTCTAAGGTATCATAAAAAGCGTCAACAAGTCCCTGCACACCTTGTAATTTATAGTCAGGATGAAGTAAAGTAGCAGTTAAAAAAAATTGAGGAATAGGAAAAAAATATTTTTAAAATTTTTCAATCATACCTTCAATTGCAACTTTAAATTTTTCAATTTTTTTGTATTTAGAAAATTGAATTGAAATAGCACAAATATTTATTAATACTGATGAAA
Organism: Solanum verrucosum; assembly: GCF_900185275.1. Lineage (NCBI taxonomy): Eukaryota > Viridiplantae > Streptophyta > Magnoliopsida > Solanales > Solanaceae > Solanum > Solanum verrucosum. Next base: position 3,194,256 of record NW_026020173.1, read on the forward strand.
TAGTAGGATAATAAATTCCAGAAAACATGGTTGTAGCATCATAAAAAAGTCTTAAAAATTCCAATAGTTCATTAGTTTCTTCCCAATCTTCTTCACAAATTATGTCTAATGGGTCAGCATTATGAGCATTAAACACCATTTGTATGGGTCCTCTATATTCGTAAGCAACTGAAAACATTTCGTAAAAAGAATTCCACCTTGTTTTAATATGTCTTGGAATTTTTCTTGGTGGCAAATCACATAGTACACAACGCTCATTAAATTCCCTAATTCTAGCAGCTCTATTAGCATAAAAAATCCAGGCAACAGCATATTCAATTTTCATACAACCACATTCAAATAATGAAATACCATCTTGTACAACTAAATTTAATATATGTGCAACACATCTAACATGAAAAGAATTAACATCAATTGGACATAATCTAGTTTTTAACATACTAGCAGCGTTTACATTATTAGATGCATTATCTAATGCGATAGACATTACTTTATCTATAAGCATGTAATAATCTATAACACTCAAAATATTTGAAGCTAAATATGCACCAGTTTTTTTCTCTATACATTCTTTATAACTTAAGATTCTTTTTTGCAAATTCCAGTCATGATCAATCCAATGTGCGGTAACAGCTAAATAATCACGTCCATTAACACTACGACCCATGTCCGAAGTTATAGACACTCTACAATCTAATATGCTAAATATACAACGAAGATATTGACAATGTTTACCTTGATATACAAAAACATCATATTTAACAATATTTCTTAAAAAACCTCTATAATTAGGATTATAAGTTTGTTGAATATATTCAATAAAACTGGGATGTGAAGAAAAACTATAAGGTAAACCACAAATAGAAACCATTTTAGCTAAATTTTCGTGATCTCTTTCCTTATTATATTTACGTTGTGTTAGTGGACCACCGGGGTTAGAAGGATCTAATGTTCCTTGAACCATATTAGAAGCCCCTACCGATTCATTAACATTAATATCAAAATCATTAACTGGAATTCCTTTTTTTCTATTGGCTAATGATTTAGCTTCTTTATATTAAATCGGCACACAAGATAACAAATGTCTATTTAAGCCCCCTGTCCCACCTTGACCTCCACCTTGTTTATGTTTAAAAGGTTGCTTACACTTATTACAAATAGCAATAGAATTTTCCTTATCTAAAGTCATAAATTGCCACACAACAGAAGTTTTAGGGCGTTGATACTTCACCTTCTCCCTTGTAGGAGGTATAAGGGGTGGGCGTCCAGAATTTTGCTCCGTTGAATTTGTAGTTTCATTTGGAACATTTGTCACCGGACTAATAGGTGTATCTTCTAATTCATCTTCTTCCGAACCAACTTCTACTTCTTCACCTGAATTTTCATCAAGATAAGGATTAATATCACCATAAAATTGTTGTAAAAGTTCACAATCGAGTTGAGCATTTGAATCAATATCATAAGAAGTATCATCAACATAAGTAGAATCATTTGTATTAAATCTAACTCTAGACATTGATTTAGAAGAAGTACCACCACATTTACTCTTATTTTTTTCCTTACTACTTTTTTTATTAAAATTAAATAATTTACTAATGCCACTTGGTTCTTTCTCTTTTCCTTTACCGGTATCTTTTTTGCTAGAACTCATGTTTAATTATATGTAAAGTATAATATAAAAATAATAATAACACAAAAATTAATGACGAAAAATAAAATATAAATATTATGAAACGAATGTACCAAACGTCTGCGTTAATAGCAGACGTTATAACCGATTCTTGAAGCTTGTAGTTTGTTGTAACTTGTAATTTGGAACTCCAATACTTGATAGCAATTATGAGAATTATATATATTATGATATAATATGAAAATTTAGAATTGAAATATATGTATTATGATATAATATGAGACTTGAATGGAATAAAAAAATTGAGACTTAAGATTGAGACTTGAGAGGATAGAAAAAATTGATGAGAGAATATATGATTTTGTAAGAAATAATAAGGGATATAGGGGTATTTATAATATTAAAAGTGGGTTAAAGTGTATTTATGATAACTTGATGATTTAAATTAAAGTATTAAAAGTAGGGGTGGTAGGGGGTGTTGGGGAAGGGAAAAAAAGGTGAATAAATCCGTTGGGGGCCCACTAGCCGTTGCCCCAACGGATATAATTCAAAAAAATAAAAAAATATTAGGGGATCCTGCGAACCGGCCAGTTCATTCGGGACGGGTTGACCGGGCCCAAAGGGTGAACCGGCCCCTAACCGGTCCCCTATCCCGAACCCCTCCCAACCCGTGAAAATTTACGGGACCGGGTCCGTCGATCCGGTTCTCGAACCGGTCTCGGGCCGGGGTGGGCCGACCCGGTCCCCCTACCAGTCCTAGTCTGAACAAACGCATTCCTTGCTGCTAATGGCTATAAATAAGAGGTCGTTTTTGTTTTTCAAACACTGAAATTTTTTTTTCTCTGCACACATTTTCTTACATAAACAAAATTGTCGATCGACTGAGTCTGTGTGTGCTCTTGTTGTTGTTCTTGCGCTCACTGAAGTTATTGAAGTTTGAGGTACCGCTACTTCTCTAACAGGTTAATCCGTTTTATCTCGGGAGGAATTAATCTGCAACCTCGGGTACAGTGAGGGGATTAAACTTCTTAAGGAAACACAGTAATTTCTGTGGACTCAAATTAAAATTATTCTGTCTATTTCATCTTTTTCTATTTCTGTATTTTTGACTAACCTGAATACATGAGTTTCAATAAATAAATATCCCTAAAGAATTAAGGATTTTCTTAGTCAAGAAGTTTGCATTTCATGAATAGACAATTTGCATTCATATCCATCTTCTTCTTTCTTCCTTGTACTTTCACTTTAACATGTTCTCGAGCTCAAAGCCTTCATTCCATATTCCTTTCAATTCTTCAAAATATTAACTTGATGCAAATGTTTTGGACTTCTTATCTTGGTTTGGTGTGCATGCATCAATTATAATCATCTTAAAAAATATTTGTTGATGTAGTGTACAAACATGTTATTGTTTACTCTTGTGCCTTCATATTATTATGCAAGTTGGTGATTTGAATTAAAACTCTTAAAGTGTTCCCAAAAGCAGTAGAGTATCTATTGAAAGAAGTTATTTTAATTGATTCCAAAGTTATCTTTGTGCAATTGATGTATTTATATATTTTTCTATAATATGAGCAAGACATAATTTTACTCATACATGGAAGTATTGAAATAGGATCAATTTCATATTCCGAATGAAATCCCTCATATTTTTTTCAATCAATTCCACTAGACAATGTGTGCCTAGGGCTCGTTTTATTAATAAAGAGAAAAAGGATCTCAAAGAAAAAAGTGCAAGCAAAAAGGGCTAGGCCTTACCTTACTAATCTTAATGAGGTAACGAACCTCTACTAATTAACAAGCATGAAGAAAATAAGAGCTAAATAAATACTGTCATTTTTTTTTAAATATATAGAACATTCATCTGATCGACTCAAGGATTTGATATAAACATGTTATATATTTTCATGAAGAGTTATCATCATACTATGTTATTTTACTTGCAAAGATATTATCAATTTATGAAGCAACCAAGAACTATACTTGACATGATCCTAACAATATTATATAACAATTATGCAACATTATAAAATAATGTCAATGCAAATGATCAATCAGTTCGTCGAATGATAATTTGACAAATCTGATCATATAGACAACCACTTCAACCTATGATAAGTTGATATAGAAGATTTGAGTACATCATCTTCAAGAGTTATGTGATACTTTAATTAGGAAGAGTAAAATATGTATTGTACTATGTATTCCTTAATCAAGATTTTATTCCATTAGATTTTTCTGATAATATTTTAGTGACACCGCTAGTAATGCTTATTACAAGAAATGCGTACTCTTTTTTCATTCTTCAAATTTTTTTAAATAAAATTTTAATTAGACACATTATCTATTAAGATCATCTAAGGGGAAATTTTGTAAATACATTGTATAGTAGATGTTCATACACAATTTCTAAATGAGCTTGCAAGCAGATAGACCACAAGTAGCTTAATTCTGAAAAAGCTTGCAATCAAACAGACAATTACTGGCAATCTACTCCTGAAAAGTCTTTCAACTGCTTTTTGAATAGTCTTAAATCAACTTCTTTTCTTCTATAGATAAAAAAAAAAACTCTGTTAGATTACAACATCTTAAAAAAATTATTTCTTTTCCCTGATTTCTTTTGCTATATTTTTTTTTATTGTCTTAATATTTTATTATAATTAACATTTTCACTTTAATGCTTTAGCTTTTATATTTTAAAAATATAAAAAGGACCTATTGAGTTCAAAGTCAACCGTCAAATCGAGAGAAAAGTTGAATTTCAAAAGGTGAAAAAATAATCATCGACTAATATGCACTATACACTTGTATTATTAAAAAAAATGGAACAACATCATAATAAAATGTATAATTAGATTAAAATATAATATCTCATTCATTGTTTATGAATTATGTTCATACCACTCATAAACTACTATATATTTTAATGTCTTATTTTTCAAATTGATCATCAACTAATATGCACTATACACTTGTTTTATTAAAAAAAAATGAAACAACGTCATAATAGAATGTATAATTGGATTGAATTATGATATCTCATTCATTCTTAATATTCTATGAAAAATGTTCATACCACCTACAAACTATTATATATTTTAATGTTTTACTTTTCAAAATAACTGTTGATGATACTAGACATTGAAGCCCATGTCAGAGGTATATATTACTCACTTTGTCTCTATTTATGTGACACAATGAAATTTTGAGTGATTTTTTTTAATGATTTGTAAATATTTTAAGTTAGTAGTTATTGTGATTTATAGTACATAATTTTCATATAATTTATGTTACACCTTTGATCCCAATTTATATGGTACTGATAGAATTTTGAGAGTTAAGCAAATTTTTTTTATGTCTTTTCAACATTTTAATTTGACAATTATTGTGATTTATAATAATTTTTACGTCATTTCCAAATAAGATATGTTACTCCATATGTCTCATTAGGTGACATTAATAGAATTTCGAGAGTCAGTCGATTTTTTTATGTCTTTTAAATTTTTAAGTTGTTAATTCTTTTGATTTATAGAACTTTTAAGTTATTTCAAATAATATTTGTTCATTCCTCTATCCCAATTTACGTGGCATCGATAGAATTTCAAAAGTAAATCAACTTTTTTTTATTGTCTTTTAAATATTTTAAGTTGCTAATTATTATTATTTATAGTACTTTTTACATAATTTAAAAATATATACCACATTTAAAAAGAAAAGTAAGACAAATAAATTAAAATGAAAAAAGTACAAAACTTCTAGCCATTTTTAAATGACCAAATTGCCCATGTCTATCTAGAAAACAAGCATGTTGACGACCACCTGCTTCCTAGACTCTTATTAGTAGTAACAATATATGAAAATAACTATACCAAGAAAAACATAGGAATGTTGAGAGAATTATTTATTAAAAAAAAGTCTACTGAAATTTTTATAACTATAATTATGAGAATAACACATATTTATTATTATTACCCTTATTTATAAGTGAACAAGAAAAGGACTATCACAACATCAATCAATTGTATCAAAAGTAAAGTAAATTGTACTACAAATTTTGCCCATTTTATTTCTTCACATTCTTTCTCAACCACGTGTATGAATTTAATTTCACCATCTTTCTTTTCCTTTTGACACGTATTACATCTTTGTCATTGTGAAAGACATTTGGTTTCCACCCAAAACACAATTTTATCTTTTCTACTTCTCTCAAGACTTCTCTCTTTTCTCTCACTATGTTATATGTTTTCCCTGTAGAATTGATGTATTTCATCACTTCAAATCGGTTCTTCTTCAACGTTGGTCGGATAGCTCTTCATCATTTTCTTTGTACAAGTTAGATTTTTCCATTTTAATTAGTTGATTTTTTCGAATATTTTATGGGTCTTTTATATTGAGAAAGATTGAATCATGGTAATGTGCATAAACTTCCATAGCTTATTTTGTATTACTAATTTAGTACTTCTCTCATTGATTTGTATCCATAGTTTGCACATCATTTTTCATGCATGTCTCTTTATTATCGTTTTTAAAAAATTTCAACTTTATATTTGTCAGGAGACATAGGATTGTGAAATAGCTATTACAAATTATTGCAAGTGAGTGTTTTGATAGTTCTTGCTCAAATTTTATTCAAAAATTTCTGAAAGTTGGACGCAACAAATTTATGTTGCAAGTCACTGTAACCCGCATTGAGTGCTAGACCTAGCATTGCAGGGGAAATAGTTGCTTCTAAACTCATAAATGCCCATTTTGTTGTGTATTAAGGTTGAGGTCTCATGTTGGAGCAGAGATTGCACTGTTGAGTTTTCTTGCTTGAAGTTATTTTGATTTATTTTCCTATCATGGACATAGATAAGTAACTTTCAAGCTTCATATCGAAAAGTATTCGAACTAATAATAATAATTATTGTTCAACAAATATTCAATGGAACTTTGAGTGCACTGCCATTGTGTATTGCAGCTAATGAAAATGAATAGAAAAATTATGATATTTATATGTAGTTAGCTTTTTGTGAAGAGGCATATCACAAATAGTCTAATGAGAAAGCATATGTTTACATTCATAGTTGCAAACGAGATCGACTTGGCCTGAGTCTTAAACGAACAATAAATTTTTTGACATAAAAACTGGCAAGTTCTAAAGATTGTTGTTTTATAATTTTAGTATATATTGATATCTGCTTACATTTTACATTTCACCTTAGTAACTGATGCAAGCAGGTATACATATAGGAAGTTCTTTTTTATTTAGATGGCCCAATAATTCTTACCTTTTCGCTAATAACTTCTCTCGCACTATGTAGCAGTAATATTCAATTTGTTCTGAACCATCTTCTCTCCTAATGATGATGATATTTTAATAGGCTGAATTGTTTTTAAAGTTGTTATGAATATGTTATGCATGATTTACAAATTGTGATTAGAATAGTTTCAGTTACAAGGATTGAAAAATGTTAAAGCTTCTCCCCATAATCTTTGCTTCTTCCTTTTGAAATTAATCGACATAGAAATATAATAATTACGTTTGCAATCTCTCCGCCCAAAATTAGTTCGAAATCTTAGTAAGTTCAAAATCTTAGAAAGTGAGGTAATTGTTATAATATTTAGTTTCATATTTTAGCCTGAGCTTTACGTTTCAAGTAGGGACTTCTTCTATGCTTCTATCGTGTCACATAATTTTCCAAGCAAGAAAACTTTTAACTTTTGGTGTTTCAACTTACTCCATGTAATGTTTTTTGTCTTCTCATCCGAGTCGAGCATTGTAATTGTGCACGAAAATTAGAGTTGTGATTATATCATCTGAATCTTCTTTTATTTCTGGCTGCTCCTTGATTTGCATGATATTTGGAAAAGATCATGGTAAATTTTGAATGTGTGCTTGACCGAAATATATATCACCAATTATTTCACTATTACCGTTTCACCAGCCTTTGGTGAAGTGCAAGAATTTATTTGGGATATTTATATTAATTTCAGAGTTTCCTTGATGTTACCTTTTTAATTATAAGCATCCTTCAATTTAATATATTGTTCAAAGATTTGAATACATGTTCTCCTATGTAATTGAAAATTCAAGTTGATTACTCGAGCAAGTATTTGGCAGAAGAATAGTTTTAACATTTTGTTTCAGTATCTTGGTCATTATGCTACTATATTTTTTAGATTCTTCTTTCTTCCTTCAAAATGTTAGATTAGTTGACTGATATTTCCATATATTTTCAAGATATTTCAGGATCCCCTTATGCACAACTCCAGCACAACACTGTGGCTGTTGAATTAAGATATGCATATGATGTACTTGAAGATATGAGCAGTTATGATTTGAGTATGTTATGTCTATTGAAGAGGGGTATAATGAGAATGTCGCATTCGGTGTTGAGGATTTGATGCACAACAACCCTGCAATGAAAGAGAGACGTATCATTCAAGGTTAATTTTCGTTTGTTGTTGGTCATTGCACTTCCTGATTTTTAAAGTATTTTTCCAGTTTCATATTAAGTGTTGCATGTAGCAGTTGCTTGCACTGCTGCAACATTGTCACGAGAGGGGTATTTTGCACCAAGATTTTATGGTATCTGCTTTGTTGATTGACAAATATATGATGCTAAAAATCGTTGGTTCTAGGTTCACAAATTCTTTAATTTCTGAAAAAGAGCATCCTATTTCAAGTCAAGTTGTCACATTTTGGTAAAGAGCTTCAGAACTTCTACTAAGTGCTACAAATTATGAAATATGTATTGATTTTTGGAGTGCAGACCGCCTCATGGCTGAAATGTTTGCAGGCAAAATACACTCATCCATGAATTCGGCTTACATTGTTGGGGAAGTTAGATGGACTATGACTGGAGTTCAAGTGCAGTAAAGGAAAAGACTGAGAAAATATTCATTAGTGAGAGGTACGGAATATGTATTTTTATATTATTTTTTGTATAAGGAAGTATTTAGTTTGCTTATAATTTATGACTCTGTATACATCTTTTGATTGTAAATAATAACTTCCTCTACTTTTTGTGTATTTGATGTATACTCATTCGAAATAGAGAGTTCATATATTTTTAAAGAAGAGACTCAACTGGATCATGTGCCGTCGTATTTTTCATTGCTTAGGAGAAAATAAAATATTCTTATTATATTTCTAGGAAAAGCACAACTGATTGCTTGTGACCTTATAAGATGTTGTTCTTGATAATTTTGAGAAGACATAGGATATATATTTGTATCTGGCGTAAAACACTTTCACAGTGTCTTCCATTGTAGGTGTCATGTCCCTTCTCAATTTGGAGGAAAGATGAGAATGTGCGGCATCTCTACTTGAACTATTTGCTATAAATAGTGGAACACTTCTCTTGATATGATATATGTAAAAAATGTATCGTGTTCTAATTTCCTATTTCTAATAATTGCGAGCATCTGAATGTTGAACTGATTTTTCAAACAATATTTTTTGTTAAAATGTAAATAGAAGGGAACATTTAACCATTTTGGATCATATTGAAGAAAATGTTTGTGTGTTGTGACGAAGAATCACTGCTAAAATTGAATATTATTACTGATGAAATAGCAGCAGCTCAGACAAGCTAATGTCCGCTGAAAATTTAGTTGTTGAAGTAGTGATAGATGTATGTGAGGAAAGAACTAAAACAAAACTAGCGACTCTATCGCATAATTAAAGTTCACTCACGAAAGAAAAATCATTTCTCATTCACCTTGGAAAACACTTCATCTTTTCCATTTGAATATACAATTGGATTCTAATGTTCATTAATATGTGGAAATTTCGATTCAAAATCTTTGTTAATTTTTTGATTTTTGATTAATTTTTTACTTGCATGTTCGTAATGGAGTTTGAGATGCCTTGAATTGAATTCATGAGTTTCATTACTTTGGATATGGTAATCCCCGTTGCTCACCCCCCATCTTTTTTTTTATTATTTTCTCGACTGATTTTACACCCATTAGTTCTGGTTTTGCAAGAGTTCCTCAGTTGTTCTATTATTAAAGTCAGATATGATCCATTTATCACGTTTCTATGAATTAATTTTTTAATGTCTCTACATTTTGAGGCTGTGATTGCACAACTACTCAATTTTGGTTTATGTTTGATCATCAATGAAGAGTCAATTATTAGTCGATCAAAACCTAATTTTTTTTTTGATGAAGTAATTAGTTCTATTGCAGACAGCAAGTAGATACATAATAGCTACAAAAGCTTAGTAGCAAAAGGTCAGCTCTCCTTTACATTGTTAATTAAGAGTCAGGGAGCTGACAAAGTTCAGAAATGAATCAAGGGAATCTAGAGGGGATAAATAAACCCAACTATACAAAAACATGAGGCAGTTAGCTTTTAAAGATTGGTAGGTAGTTGATATTCCATCAAAGCATCTTCTATTTCTTTCGTTCCAGATACTCCAAAAAATGGCTGCAAATATCATCTTCCAGATTCTCTTGATAGTGCTATCAACTTTCCAGCAACTCCAGCTTATCACAATTTCCCTGATATTCTGAGGCATGACCCATGTGAGGCCAAAAAATGCTAAAAACATACTCCACAAGTTTGCTGCTATTTGACATTGTAGAAATAGGTGGTTGTGTGTTTCTGCTTCCTTCAAAACCCAATTTATGCGTGTAGAAGGTGAATATCACTCTGTACTGCTGCTACTGAACTATGGTGCTTCTTTCATTTAGTAGTTTTGCTTTTATTTAAGAGATCAAACAATGTAGTGAATTTGATTGTCTAATTGAATCTTTATGTGGCCTTCTTCTATAGTATGAGAATTGAGAGTGTAGTCAATGAGAAAGCTGGCAGATCAGCAGGACTACACGGTGGTATGTGCTAATACAAAAACAGACTCAAGATCACATATTGGACTGCTGACACTTATGCAACAATGGTTGTTGCTTCTATTTTATTCGTGGAACTGATCATTCATATTCCCATAGACTTCTCAATAAATCCAAATAGGTACTAATCCCATCCTCATTGTCTAATCTTTATTCCACTTGGCCAAACTCCTAAATGTATCCTTATAGTGTTTTCTTGGTTTGTGACTCAGCTTTTCCAATTTGGCAAAAGCCATAAAGCAATGTAACTATAATGGGGAATGTCCATTCTATATTAATTTCTCAAATAGTCATTCATGTAATAGTTATTACCCCTTCAAAGGCTGAATTGCTAATTATGAAAGTCGAAGTCTCATATTCTCTTTGTGAATAAAAAGTTATCTGATGGACTTTTCATTGTTGAAAAGGTAATGGATGTGCCAGATGTACAAGATGATAGCAGTTGAAGAAGTTGAAGAAATTATTGACAGTAGCATATGTTGTCATCTGCTTTGAGTCCTAAGTGTTAGATATTCGCAGGTTAATCTTTCAGTAGAGAAAGTTCAACTATTTCATTCTCAGATGTTCATCACCACATGTATTGCAAATATATTTAATTTCCCAACTCCTTTAAGTCCTAAGTGTTAGATATTCGCAGGTTAATCTTTCAGTAGAGAAAATTCAACTATTTCATTCTCAGATGTTCATCACCACATGTATTGCAGATATATTTAATTTCCCAACTCCTTTAAGTTTGTAAAAGTGAAGTGGGATCATATAAAATATCTTTATTTTGTATATGTTGCTATGATTCAATGACACTTATAACGTAATTAATTCTATTTTCCTTTCAGTTTTCAGAAATCTTGTGAACATTTGGCCCTCTTCCTTTAATTGATTTTGCAAATACATGTACTCATTATTGTTTTTATCTCAATTTCTTAGGTGTAAGATTCTATCAAGAAGAATTCAATGACGATACAAAAAGACTTTGTGAGTGAAATTGATGTACTCATCCTGCAATGACTTTACATATAATTTAATGATACCTTTGACATTGTTATTTTAGGGCGTGCAACTGTTCAATCAATGCTGTGTATAAACAGGTCATTGTTGGGCTCATGCTCAGCACGGGCCTAAGCCCTCTAGTATATATATAAGAGGCCAAGAGGCACACAACTCTGGGATGATGTGTCTACTTGAGCTGTGTGCTTCTAAGCCAAAAGTGGGACTCCTACTTTAAAAGATTAAGTATTCTTGCTGGTTTAATTTATTTGTCTTATTTTTAAAAAAATTGTTATATGTTTAAAAAATATGTAAAAAATACTATAATATTAATAATTCACAACTTAAAATATTCTATTGTATATTTAAAAATTACATAAAAATACTATAAAATACAATAATTAACAACTTAAAATGTTTTGACATCTAATAAGATTCTACAAGCACACAACTCTTAAAAGTACATTATATATATTTAAAAATTACAATAATAAAAAAATTTAAAATATTCTAGTTTACATTTGAAAATTATGTAAAAAGTACTATAAATTTATTAACTTTAAAATATTTTTAAGAAGAAATAAAAAATTGGTTGATTCTTGAAATTCTATGGGTGCAACATAAATTGAAACAAATGGAATAACATATATTATTTGAAAATTACGTAACAGATACTATTAATCACAATAATTAATAATTTAAAATATTTTTTTCAAAACAACATATAAGAAAATTAATCAACTCTCCAAGCTAGCATTTGGCCTCAAGTTCTCAAATATTCTTGGCAAATCATATTTGGGTGAAGTTTTTGGTAAAGTTTCACCATGTATTCGGCCCCAAAGTTTTTCAAAAATATTTGACTATGTCAAAAAACTATGATTTATACCCATAAGTTTTAAAAATTATTAAAATACCCATAAACTTATATTATCATTTTATAATGAATACGCTCCTTTAAAAAGTAACCTTATAATATTATTGTTAACAATCAACAATAACAAAATAACAATATAGGCAAGACAATACATTAATCGAATACTCAAACTTGTCACTGATTCAGTTATAATTATAACTCATTAAACAAAAAATGTTCCCTTTTTCTCAATTTTATCACTCAAATTTGAACTCAATTTTTTTTGGAGGCGGTAATAACAAATATTAGTTGGAATTAATAAATAATTTATATTTTTTTTATAAAATATAAAAGTTTGAGGTAATTTTTAAATTTTTATTAGAACTTGGCTGAAATACTAGTTTTTTTTTTTCTCAAGTTATATAACTAAACACCACTTCTCAAGTTTTCCCACAAGTTTTTCCCTAAGTATTATTAAAACCAAACGAGTCCCAAATTTCATTTATGTAACATAAATATAAATTTGGAAGAAACGGAGTAATCTCAAAAATATGTTGGTAAAGATTAATGAAGAGTTGAAGAGCACTATGGCCCGTTTGGCCATGCGATATGGTATCATGATATGGAATCATGAGATGAAATTGAAGGTTTGTTTGGACATGCGATATAGAATTTTGTGTTGTATATTTTCTCATAAACATAAAAATTCCATAAGTTGTAAAACTATTAAAATAACCCCAATTGTTTATTCAATCTTATCAAATAAACAAAAATTATAAAATCGCATAATAAATTATTACAAAGTTATTTGTTCTTCAGTTAAATAATTGTTTCATCTAACTTTAATTTAATAAAAAAATTGAACATAAATTGTACTTGATATGCTCATATCTCTCAACTACTCTTACAAATAACCTATAAAGTAGAAAAAAAACATACATTAGTGAGTAAATATTAACTTAGAAGTTAAATGCACTAAGATAAAAATTAACAAACATCACTAACTTCTAACTATTTACAAGAAAAATCAATAGTTAAATATTATTGAATAACGAAATTTTAAAAAGTTACCACAAGTTTGAGTCAAAAACACTTCTAATAAAATTTAATCAAAAAAATTATAACTAGTCCACTTGACTAAATATTAATAATTAATTGATCAAATTTTCCCAAGTCCTCAATCAATTGGACTTGATATCCTTCGGTCATGTGAACGAACATTTTGCAAATACTAAGATTAAGAAAGTGTGGCACCGCCAATGAAAATTGTCTTTTATCAATATTATGCTTAGTCATAAGATTAAGACGTTTTTTTTTATTATGAAAAATCAAAAAAGTATTACTCCCTTCTTTCTCATTTATATTCACCAAATGAATTTCTACTTTATCATTTATATTCACCAAATTTAAAGTGATAATAAATTTTATATTGGTGAGAATAATAAATTTTAAAAAGTAATGATGTGATTATAAATTTTATTTACATATGAAACAAATAGTTAGTAGATATAAATGTGGGGTTGTTTTAACAAAATATAAACTCATGGATCAATTATTGTATTAAAATATCTCAAATCATGATATGGAATCACATAGTGATTCCATATCATGATTTTTGGAGAATATGGTATCACCTCTCATGATATGGAATCATGAGATGGAATCAGCGTAAAATCGCATGTCCAAACGCTGATTCCATCTCACGATACCGTATCGTGATATGGTATCGCATGACCAAACGCCTACTAAGAAAAAAATGTGGGGAGAATGGAAAATGAGAAGATAATCTAAAAAAATGAAACGCCAAATAATGTGTGATTTGTTTATCACAAGTTTGATGCCCTGTCGAAATTACTGTCACGGATCTCCCGCTTCTCTCTCTTTCATTAAAAAAGTCCACTTAGCCAGCGCCTTATATAAATGAAGGTGATTGAGAAAATGATGATTTCTTTTTTCCTAGATAGATGTGCGTTTCTACCCATACACGTATTCATTCATAACAGTAACTTTTATTTTATGTGTCTCAATATATATACATAGAGAGAGAAAAAAGAAGAGAAGGGAAGAAAGACCATTCATCATCCATTGATCTGATGGAGAACCAAGTTGACATAGAGAATGATGGAGGGATGATTGAAGAAGAGAAATTTGATTTGGAGAGAAATTTTTCAACAATTTCAGAGAGTGGTAGTATAAGAGTGCCTTTGCTCAAATCGAAGAGCAGAGTCAACAATACCTCCCAAATCGCTATTGTTGGAGCCAATGTTTATCCCATTGAAAGCCTCGACTATGAGTATGTTTTTTGCTCTTTCTTAGATTACCCAATTCTATGTAGTCAACCTTGAAAATGAATACAAGTCGATCTGTACTGCTATAGTTGCTATTTCTGTCATTTTGCAGTCAAGCTAGCACAATACATGCTTTTTCTAGTACTAACTTTTAGTATGATTAAAAAATTATGTAGCCATTGAACTTTTTACTTTTTGCAGTATTGTAGAAAATGACCTTTTCAAGCAAGACTGGAGATCTAGGAAAAAGGTTGAGATATTTCAATATATATTTCTCAAATGGACTCTTGTACTCCTTATTGGATTGAGTACTGGACTTGTTGGTTTCTTTAATAACATAGGAGTGGAAAATATTGCTGGTTTCAAGCTTCTTCTCACTAGCAACTTAATGCTTGACGGAAAGTAAGTACAACTTCAACTTCAACTTCAATCAACATACTCTACGCACTTTGTTCAATTTATTAAGTTATTTTAATTCCAGAGCAGGTATTTCCAGGCATTTGCTGCTTTTGCCGGTTGCAATGTGTTTTTTGCAACTTGTGCCGCAGCCCTCTGTGCATTTATTGCACCTGCAGCTGCAGGCTCTGGTATACCTGAAGTAAAAGCATATCTAAATGGTATCGATGCTCATTCCATTTTGGCTCCAACTACATTACTTGTCAAGGTTGGTCTCTCAACTCCTTTTCCTTTCTTGTGTACGCCTTGTTGCTCCCCACATGGCCATATCTAAGAAGCACAATTCTATTGAATTAAACTTACAACAATAACAGTTATACTTTCAATTAAAAATATTTCAATCAGGGATAACTCAATATGTATTAACACTCAGATTTCATATGCTTTACTTGACAACCTCTCTACCTTCACAAGGTAAGGGGTCGGCTGCATACACACTACCCTCCCCATACCTCACTTGTGGGATTACACTAGGTATGTTGTAGTATTAATGTGCAGATAGCCATGCTTATTTTTGAGGACTCAGTCCAGTTCATCCTTGATTGTTTTTACCCTTACTATGGATATCAAATGAAGTAATTACTTTACAGAAAACTTGTACAGTAAAAAATATGTTGATTTATATTGTTTGGCGTGCTTTAGAAACCTTTAAAACATTGTTTGAATTGGTTTAGATACTTTTATTTAGTACATCTGACATGGTAATCCATGCATGTTACCATTTCACTTGTTCAGTTTTTGGTTTGGTTTCTCAGACTGCCATGTTACATTGAATTCTGGAGGTCTAGTTTATCATTTTTTTTGCTGTATATCAACAGTCTGGCGTTCCCATCACAGTCATCAATTACCACGAAACGATAAGTTATAAACTGAATTAGTTAGCACCCTAGTTCACATTAAATGATTGTTAGGGTATATTTGTTTTTTCTTCTAATTCTATGGGTTGTGATTTATCTCACCTCCACAAAAACACTTATTCTGGCATATTGCATTCCACAGATCTTTGGATCCATTTTGGGTGTTTCTGCTGGATTTGTTGTTGGCAAGGAAGGACCCATGGTCCATACTGGTGCTTGCATAGCAAACTTACTTGGACAGGGGGGTTCCCGAAAGTATCATTTAACTTGGAAATGGCTAAAATACTTCAAAAACGACCGTGATCGTAGGGATTTGATCACTTGTGGTGCCGCTGCTGGTGTTGCAGCTGCTTTCCGTGCCCCAGTTGGAGGAGTTCTTTTTGCTCTTGAGGAAATAGCATCATGGTCTCTCTCTCTCTCTCACACACACACAGAGTTCATGCACATAATAAACATGCCAAATCCTTGCCTGCATTCATAAAAAAGCTTGTATCTCAAAATGTTCAATTGTTCTATTTCATGTTGTAGGTGGCGAAGTGCTTTACTTTGGAGGACTTTCTTCACAACTGCCATCGTTGCTATGGTTCTCAGATCTCTCATACAATTCTGTCGCGGTGGGAACTGTGGACTATTTGGGCAAGGAGGTTTGATAATGTTTGATGTCAATTCAGGAGTATCTAATTACAACACAATAGATGTATTGGCACTTATCTTTATTGGAGTACTTGGAGGTCTTCTGGGAAGCCTTTATAACTATCTTGTCGACAAGGTCCTTCGGACTTACGCCGTCATTAATGAGTTAGTCTTTTAAACCCCTTTTGCCAATGATATATGTTTAGTTACTTTTCTCTCAGTTGTTAGCCATTAGAGGCATAGATGTATGTTCAAATCCGATGAGTAACAATTTTGAGAAGTAGGCAAGGTTTTCCTAGAGCATGTATTACTTTTTCTTTTGATGTTAGATTTGTATTTTTATTTTCTTTCATTTTCATATTGGATTTCCAGGTAGATGAATGTTACTGATCCATACTGATTATGTGGATAGCAGTGAAATTCATCAGGATATTTCATCAAAGCATGCATACATATTTCGAAAAGTTCATCTTAAATGGGTCCTTTACCTATTGCACTAAGATTTGTTTGATCAATGTTCTTCCCTTTCAAGTTATTTGGTACTTGTAAAAGATTGACTATGTATGTGTTGGTTTTATTTATTTATTTTGTGATGCCATCTCGATAGTAAGTTACATGTGCTGTTCCACAAGTAGATTTTTCCTGGTGCGTAAACTGTGGTTGTACTCCAGTTATTTTCTTCGACTTATTCTTGGAAACAAAAGTAACAATTATGGTATTCTTTTTGCCTGGTTGTCCTTCAACTAATTTTTGGCAGTGAATTACAGGAGAGGTCCTGCTTTCAAGATCTTGCTTGTCATGAGTGTTTCTATCCTGACTTCTTGTTGCTCTTATGGCCTACCATGGTTTGCAGGGTGCATTCCATGTCCTGTAGGCTTGGAGGAAAAGTGCCCAACTATAGGTCGCTCTGGAAACTACAAGAATTTCCAGTGTCCAGCAGGGCATTACAATGATCTTGCATCACTCTTTCTGAACACCAATGATGATGCCATCCGCAATTTGTTTAGTTCAAATAATTCAAATGAATTTCACATCTCTACTCTTCTAATCTTCTTTGCTGGGGTATATTGCCTTGGCATTATAACATATGGAATTGCTATTCCTTCTGGACTCTTCATTCCTGTCATACTTGCTGGAGCCTCCTATGGGCGTATATTTGGTAGAGCCTTGGGTTCGTTGTCCAATCTTAATGTTGGTCTGTTTTCGCTACTTGGTGCTGCCTCTTTCCTTGGTGGTACCATGAGAATGACAGTATCAATATGTGTCATACTCCTTGAGCTTACAAACAATCTACTAATGCTTCCATTGGTGATGCTTGTTCTCCTCATATCAAAAACTGTGGCTGATATTTTTAATAAGGGTGTCTATGACCAGATTGTGAAAATGAAAGGTTTGCCTTTCTTGGAAGCACATGCTGAACCATTTATGAGGAATTTGGTTGCCGGAGATGTCTGTTCTGGGCCATTATTGTCATTTTCAGGTGTGGAGAAGGTGGGGAACATAGTACATGCTTTGAAGTATACTAGGCATAATGGCTTTCCTGTGATTGATGAGCCACCTTTCTCAGAGACACCAGAGTTATGTGGGCTTGTTCTACGGTCACATTTACTTGTTTTGCTCAATGGAAAGAAATTCACGAAACAACGTGTATTGAGTGCCTCCAATATTTTGAGTAGGTTTCATGCATTTGATTTTGCTAAGCCAGGATCAGGTAAGGGGCTTAAGTTTGAGGATCTCGTCATCACGGAAGAGGAGATGGAAATGTATATTGATCTCCATCCTATAACAAATACATCCCCATACACAGTAGTGGAGACCATGTCTCTGGCCAAAGCTGCAATCCTTTTCCGACAACTTGGTCTTAGACACTTATGTGTTGTCCCAAAGAAAACTGGGGTAAGTCCTCTGCTCCCCTCCCCCCCCTCTCCACCTCACCCTGTCACTTGTTTCTTTTGCCATTTCTTATTCATTTTTTCAAAGTTTCTTTTATGATAACACTATTTACACATAGGTTTAGTACATATTGTGTAATGATCTGCATCACAAGTTGATGGGAACTAGAATCTTTAGGCCCCCCATTTGCATGGATTGGAACTTCATTTAGTAAACTTTGATGGAGTAAAGATTTTCAAAACAATACTTATTCTGCATTCTACTATACAATAATGTCCTGAAAGTACAGCTATTCTAAATTTGCAGAGGGCTCCAATCGTCGGAATCTTAACAAGGCATGACTTCATGCATGAGCATATATCTAACCTCTACCCGCATCTTGTCCCCCACAAGTAGCCAGAGAAGTTTGCTCGTTCCATAGGCAAATAAGCAGCCTATTGTGCATTACTATTCCTTATTTCTATATTTCCAGAATCACTTTCATTGTAATTCTTTTGGTTTGATTTTTGTACAAACTACAAATGCACTGATTTTCTCGTATCAAGCTTGTGGTCTTGCTTAGGGGTGGAAAATGGGTTGGTTGTGCTGAAGTTGCGGTTCAACATGAGTTGAACCAACAGATGGACCAATGTACAACCCTGTCCAAAGCTTGCTTGGGCTAAGATGAACTGAGTCATGATGAACTATGGGTCATAATCCAATCATTTCAATTTGATTTGTTTTTTTTTCTTTCCTCTTAGAGATATTGCTCTTTTTGTCTCAATTTATGTGACACCGTTTATGAAAAAAAACTTTTAAAACTTGTGATCAAACACAAGTTTTAACTTGTGGTTATATATAATTTCATGAAAGGTGAAGGGGTGATTATAAATTTGAATTGTTTCTAATTATGCAAAGATGATATTACTAAAAAGGCTAGGCGCCACGTAAATTGCGAAGTGAGTAATATATTTTCTTAATCAAATATCCACTAACAAGTCTTTAGAAATGTTACTTCCTCTTATTTCAATTTGTTCGTCTTATTTATTTTTTAGTTTAGTTCATTTTTAAAATAATGACTTTGTTTTTGCCGACTTTTTATTTCTAACTTTTTGACATGACATGTTTAAGATTAATTTGGTCATTTCAAATACTTCAATGTGAGCAGTTAAACAGTGTTTTTCCAGTTGTCACGGTAAAAAATAATAATACTTGAATTGTTTCTTTTGCTTTTGCTCTTTGCCCCTAAACACTGTGTGTGCCATTCCAATTTATTTGTTTTTAAGTTTGGTGGTCCATCTACATATCCCACGGAGCCAAAATTTTTAATAAAGGGGTTCAAAATTTATAAAAAATAAACACATGAAGTATTCGAAAGGGGGTTCGACATCTACTATATATATCTAAAAAATTATTTTAACCATATATAATAATTTTTCGCCGAATGGAGTTCGAATGAACCCCCTAACTCTAAGGTGGCTCCGCCACTGCCCTTAATCATTCATTTTGTACTTCTTCATTTTAATTTCCTTATCTTATTTTCCTTTTTAGCATGTTATATGTTTTAAAATTATGTAAATAATAGTAATAGTATAAATCACAATAATTAAAAAATTTAAATGTTAAAAAGCCATACATAGAAAGTAATAAAATATTATTTGAAAATTATGTAAAAGGTACTATAAATTTTTATAATTAACAACTTCAAATATTTAAAAGACATATTAAAAAATTGATTGATTTTTGTAATTCTATACGTTCCACATAAATTAGGACAAAGAGAGTAATATATATTATTTGAAAATTATAAAAATTACTAAAAATCACAATAATTAACAACTTAAATATTTTTAAAACCATATAAAAATTACTAAAAATCACAATAATTAACAACTTAAATATTTTTAAAACCATAAAAAATTTGGATAGCTTCACAAGTTCCATCCTATCACATAAATTAAGACAAAGAAAATAATATATATTAGGACCCATGCTGGCACGAGGTCCTACATCTAGTAGATATTTATATACAAATCATAACAGTAAGGGGTCATATTGTCCCTCTATTCTCATAAATAAAATTATATTTATACCTTATCATATTTTTTTGATATATTTTTCCTTGCATTGAACTTTGAACACATATTTTCTCTTTGAGCGATTAAATTCCATATCTCCACTACGTGGATATATTTTTATATCAATTAAACTTTTCTCTCTATTTAAATAATCTACCTGTCTCAATTATCAATACGTTCAAATTACACCTCCAAAAAAAGTATAAGGTGGTTGTTGTCAAAATATAGAACATAACCAAGATTGGATCGATCCCACAAGAAATATGGTTTGGTTGTAACACCTCAGATTTGAAAAGAATGGAAAAATGCAGTTTTTGAATTGCAGGTTTAACCTACGGCTCCCACCTACGGTTGGTAGAAGCATCTACTAACTGTAGATGGCATCCGTAGTAGAAGGGAAATGAAGAAAAACTTTTGGAAAAATTTTAGGACCTACGGTGGCCATGTACGGTCCGTCGGTAGACCTACCAACCGTACATGGCCCCGTCGATGGATGGTTCAAATTCAAGTCTCTGAACCCTACCTACGATCGACCAGGACGGTCCGTAGTAGGACTTACAAACCGTAGGTCTGAACCGTAAGTGAGGTCCAATAGTTATTTTAAGAGGGGATTTTGGGTCTTTTCCTAATTATTTTAGCCCAATGTTATGTCATTTTACCTTCTATCCTAGGCCTTATATAAACATTTTAAACCCTCAAATTACCGAATTGAACTCATTCTCCTAAATTCTCAAAGTTGATAAAGTTCTTCCCCAATATTTTTCTCTCTAAAGCTTGAAGAGTAAGTCTAGGTTTCAAGATCAAGTCTCCAAATTCACCATTGATTGTGGGTTTTTAACATTAAGGTATGATGGTATTCACCTATGGAGTCCTTTCCTGCACATGGTTCCTAAATTCTCCAATTTTACAAGTTAGACTCTCCAATTGAAGTTAGGGTTTTATTCAATCTCATGGGTTCTTTTCAATTATGATCTAGTTGATTGTTTTATGTTTTTTTATGCATGAATTGAGATAATTACATGTTTTTAATTTGAATTCACTTGGAACCATGCATTGATATATGAATTTTAATTATGGACCCTAACTTATATGACTTTACGAAGAAACTTGAATCTATGAATATATTTTTATAAAATTATGCATGTTTTTATGAAAGCAATGTTTATGACTCAAGTAAACTTATAGATGAAGGTATCTATATGTGCTATAAAGCTTGTCCACATGACATGAATGACATCTAGATTTGTCCTCAATGATTTTCGGGCTATTTTCCTAAATTAGGTCTTGATTAGTATGGTATCCGGATATGCCATCAATGATTATAGATCATGCTTTCAAAACTATTTTCATTAATTGTAGGGAACTTCTAGCATGAAGTTAATGACTATGAGCCTTAAAAATCTATTATGAAAAGATCATGGATGGTGAAAGGTTTTCTCACGCATGGTCTAAGGAGCTAGCTACCATATGATGTTTCTAGCTTGGATTAGTATCTCAATTGTACTTTTCCATGGATGATAAAAATGAATAATATTAATGACTATTCCGTGGAATTTATGCTTAGCACTATGTGGACAAGCAGTGATTACCCATGTCCCATAACTATGTGCCACCATAGGATGATTGTCTTAGATAGATATTAGTTAGTGGACCACCTAAGCTGGAAGTTTATGGTTCTTACCTTGGCAAGTAAGGACATATCTTTTCGGTGTGGGATAGTCACCGGATTCCATGTTATAGCTCCCATGGTCTATGTCGGTTAGAGTTAAATCTCCCACAATAAGGAACTAAGATTACTTTCTAAAAGTATCTCAAATGTGTTCTAAAGATGTTTAGGTTGTATTGACCATGATTATGACTTATGTTTTCTAACATGTTATTTTATGATTTATCTTGTTCATTGTATGTCATGAAAAGTCCTTTTTAGCATGATTTCATAACTCTTCTGCATTACTATCATACTTGGTACATTCTATATACTAACACATACTTTTGCCTACATTGTTTCAATAATGTAGGGCCGACGCTCCTACCTCCCATACTCGTGGCTAGTGATCCCTTTTAGATATTTGAAGATTGACGAGTCCTCATGTTTCGAAGACCGAGACTCTTTTATTTCTTTCATGTCTTTTCATTTTTCAGACTTTGTATGTGATGCATGTGTTACGTCCCAATCACTTTTCTTACGATGTATTAGATGGATTATTGAGATAAATGTTAGACTTCTGTTTTGATTCAAAAACTATTTTGAAATATGAAATGCTATCTTTTAAACTCTTTTGGTTTTCTATTATCTTGTATGATGTATGCTAAGTGGCTTGTGTAGGGCCTCTCAGGTTCTTATATGCCATGTCACGTCTAGGGGCTACTTTGGGTCGTGACATTAGACCTAGCTCAAATGCAGTTATTTGTACTCTTAGTTGTATTATTTCCAGGGGGAGGAGGAGTTCGTGTAACAATTGCAATTTTCTTCAGTATTCAAAAGTAAACAAGTAATGGAGTAACTACTTTAGTGTTTAAAAATCATACTAGTAACTTTTTTTTGGTGCGTAACATGCAAGATCGGTAAGTTAATTTCATCTAAGTGGATGGTCACCTAAGTACATTAATTTTGCCATACAACTTGGTCAGTCTACAAGTGTGTACTTTCATAACCCTTATCTTTGATCCTAAATTAGCTATTCTTGAGTAAGCTCAACCTATTAGATGAGGGTTGGTAGCCTCAAATCTTCGTTGTTTCAACCTTTTTTTCATTCAATATCCTTTTGGTCAAGAAAGTAAGAATAATATGAGTAATAACATCCACAATCATTTAAAAACATTCGAAACGAATGGAAGAGCAATACATGCATGCACACCATCCAAGATTTACTAGATACTTAGTCTACTTTGTTAATTCATCATGGTTCTCACAACCCTAACTTTGATTTTAGTTGCTCATACTTTTATGATCGCAATAAATGATAATTAAATTAATTGTAATTATGCACTTACAAGATGAATATTGAAAATTTGAAATCTTGAAATATAACTTCAAAAACAAAAGTCAAGAATCAAAGAGTCAAATCTCTCCAAAATTCAATTATCAACTCAAAGAATTATTTTCTTATGTTTCAAGAACCAAAACGAACATAAAGTGTAAAAGAAAACCTATGAAAAATATTTATAGACATTAAAAATCTATCCTAAACAAGCTTGAAAAATTATATTAGACAACTTTATTGACCCAATTAGGGACCGTAGTTCCTTCTACAACTCGTAGAAACCCCTCATAAATGGTAGTTGGTGCATAGTCTTAGGAATTTTTCCACGGACAAGAGCTACAATTCCTGGAAACTTTTATGGTCCATAATTCATATTTATAGTTGGGGTAACACCAGATCGAGCTAGAGTCAAGTGTGACACCAATTGCATTCCTAAGTTGGGATGTGAACATTATTTTCATTTCTATCTTCTTGAGTGAGTTATTGTTTGAGCATTGTTTTAAATAACATTTAATTAAATCTGAATTCTTGCATAGACACTTGTTTGGATCATCGACCAACAATACTGGCTTGCTAATACTTTTAGACAAAGATACCTCGCATATAAATTGATGATCAACTCTTGAATCATTATAATTTAACTTAAAAAATAAAGTTAAAGTCTATTTACCATCAACTTGCACCTTTTATGTTCTGAACATATTTGCAATAGTTGGTAAACACATCATGAAAAAATTGCATGAAAGATTGTGAGCTTACAGAATACTTACACTCGTAGCCGAAATAATAAATTTGCGATGTACCTAGCTCACTGCCATAACACAAATCAAGTGCCCCCACCGCAACCAAACACATGGTAAATTTCATCTTCACTATGACAAATAAAAAAAAGTGATTTCATTCTTTACCTAGAAAGTCTATTTTGGCGATGTAGCTTGACTAGCTAAATGACACCACAAAACTTATTAATATGTATATTTATAAGTTAAACTTGTTTGAAATAGTCTAGTGAATTGACTCCAATGTTGCAACAATATTTTAAGGAAGGGTAATTCATTTTGCAACATAATTAGCGGTATAAATCTTATCAAACTAATAGTTGCAATTGCCACAATTACATATATATTCATTTTCTATGTATTTGCCAATGTCTAAGCTTTGAAAATGTCAATTTGACATCCATGTTTATTAACAATAGTTGTAGAGCTACGACTAAAAATAATTGAGAGGATAACCAACTCTTAATTCAAGATTACAAGAGACGTAAGAAGAAATGCTCTGTAAGTTCATGTGAGAAAAATATGATGAAAATTTCTTTCTTTTTTTTAGAAACTGGGTATGATGAAAAATATTATTTTGGTACTTTCTCTACGGACATGGATAAACATGATTCTCCCTTTGTAGGTGATTTGTGGCTTCTATTAAGAGAAGTTAATATTGATTTATAATCAACATTTTTTTTTTTTGTGATTTTACCATCTAACCATCTATTTGCTGATATTTTTTTAGCATAATATATAAATATTCTCTTTGACTTGAGCTCAATTGGCATCTATGTTCTTCAAATTTGGGTGTGCATACGTTGAAATTTAAACTATCATATAGTTGAAGGAGTATACACACACATTCCACATGACAAATCTCGACATAGATGTCAGGTGAGGCTATACTAAAAAGCACATTTATGTATAACACCTTTTTTTTTGTTCACTCTGAATTTTTATATGAGAAACGATGAAAACAAGTACCTGATTTTATATGAATATAAATGTTGGATCCCTAAGTAGAATTTCAAGATTTTCATCTGCATATAATTACTTTTTAGAATTCAATTGATCATATAGAGATATGAGAACTTTTGTAGAATGAATTAATAGATTATTATCAAGTTGAGCGATGGTTGATTTTTCTCTAACAATAATAAGGGTAATCTCTTTCCCCATAATATCATGGTAGTTAATAATTAGGATCCTATAATGTATGTGATGGGAGTTAGGAATGATTGTCCAATAAAGAGTGAAAGTTTTTTTTTTATAAAATATCTTTAGGCCTTGGAGTGCCTTATATATATTTGAAATGAAATGGTTCAACCATTAAATAAATTAAAATAATAATTAAAAAAAGGATCACCTTTATAGTGGACTGCTCAATAAAAACAAAGTGCAAAAAAATAAAAGACCTATCTAGATAGATCCACCAAGATCTTTTCTCTTTCAGTCTAAAATAACTTCTAAACTTAGAAACCACAAGATTTTCCCCTTCATGTTACTCCAGTGGCTATGTTTTGGTGAAGAACCATTTCTTGTGTGTTGTTGTAATACATTGGAAGTTAGAAAATCGAAAAGAAAAGAATAATGTAGAAAGTCTGTCTGAGACTAGTTGTACGTCCAACCTACAAACTGTAGGAAGGGAATGATAGACACCGGGTAGATTTTTGGAAAAAATCAAGTTTCAGTACCTCATTCGATGATTGACCAGGATGACCCATCAACCTTTGTACTAGTCGTAAATAGGTCTCGTAGGTGGGTCCCAGACTTGGTAAAATTTTGAGGATCAAGTTAACTTCTATGGTTGGGGTCTATGGAGCGTAGAAGGTTCTATGAGCTTTAGACCAGTCTCGTCAAAGTTGGTCCAATTTTAAAGTTTCTAAACTTTTCTACGGTCTACGGACCGTAGATTTAAACCGTAGAAAGGTTTGGTAGTTAATTTTAAGGGGCTTTTGGATTTTTACTAAGTGACTAATACCTAAACTAAGTCATTTTGGTCCTCATTCTAAACCCTATATACGTATTTGAGGCCCTAATAACTACCCATTCTAAAGCATTCTCCCAAATTCCTAAATTTCCGGTAAGTTCATCCCCAAAATTCTCTCAAGAGCTAAGAAAGAAGAAATTAGGGTTTCAAGCACCAAGGTCTCAAATTCACCATAGCAATTGGGCTTTGATCTTCAAGGTATGTTAGTTTTCACCTATGGAGTCCTTTCCTCCATAGGGTTCCTATATTCCCCAAGTTTTTACAAGTTAGATTCTCAAATCAAAGTAGGATTTTATTCAATCTTCATGGGTTCTTTTAAATTATGATTCAATTGATTGTTTTCTATATTTTTATGCATGAAGTGAAGTAATTAAATGTTTTTTGAGTTGAATTCTTATGAACCCATGCATGATCCATGATTTTTAGACTATAATCAAATGTTGAAGCTTATGAACTATGACAGATGAATTTATGAAGACATGCATATTCTTTTGTGGAATTGATATAAATGATTTAAGGATGCTTTGAGAGTAAAGTATCAACGTTGTTGTTGTGAAGGATTTCTCACAAAAGGATTCATAAGTTTGAAAGCTTTTCTCTCCTAAGTTGAATCAAGAATAAAGAGCTATTCTAAATTAATGTTAGCTTAGATTTGTTGCTAAATTAATATTGTACCTTTCCATGGATGATGAAATGAATAAGGTAAATGACTATTTTGTGGGATTTTTTCTTAGCATCGAGAGAATATTAAGATGGAAGCTCTCCGATTAGTAGAGGTCGGGTTTCTATTAGGAATATCCTTATCCAATAACTATGCGCCACCATAGGATGTTGTATCAGATAGACATTAGCTAGTGGATCCACTTTACCTCAAACTCATGGTTCTTACCTTGGCAAGTAAGAAAATCCCTTTTCAGTGTGGGATAGACACCGAATTACATGTTATGGCTCACATGGTCTATATAGGTTACATGGTAAATTTCCCACAATAAGGAACTAAGGTTACTTCTAAAGTATCTCACAATTGTTTTAAAGATGTTTAACATGCATTGACCATGATTATGACTTGTGTTGTCTAACTCTTCTATCTTATGATTTAGCTTAGTCATTCCATGTCATATAAAGTCCTTTTAGCATGATTTCATAACTCTTATGCACTGCTATCATACTTAGTTCATTCCATGTACTAATGCATACTTGTGCCTACATTGTCTCACTAATGTAGGGTCAAATGGTCCTACCTATCACACTCGTGGCTAGTTGATATTTTGGCATTTAAGGATTGGTAAGTCCTCATGTTTTGAGGACCACGACACTTTTATAGCTTTATGTCATTTCAGTTTTCAGACTTGTATGTTATGTATGTGTTACTTTCCAATCACTTCTTTGATGTAATAGATAGCTTATTGAGGCTTATGTTAGACTTTTGCTTTTGTCAAACTCTTTTGTGATATAAGATTATTTCTTCTAAATATTTATTTCTATTATCTTATATGATGTATGCTAAGTGGCTTGTGTGGGGCCTCTCGGGGTTCTATATGCCATGTTACGACTAGGGTATACTTCGGGTTGTAACAAACTTTGTATTAGAGCATAAAGTTTATAAAGGTCCTACGATGTCTCATAAGCCATGTCGAGTAGAGTCTTGTTCATGAGTGTGAAGCACACCACATTTATGAATAAGAGGCTATAAGATGTTTAGGAAACTCCAGTTCTTTCAATACTCTAAAGTCGTGCGATAGAGTATTACTCTATATATATCTCTCCTAATTCTTATCCGATGTTTTTCAGGATATGGCCCCTTGAAGAGCACACGGTATAAGGAATTCAAGTGACAATATATAACAAGAAGCTCCTCAAGTTCTGGTTGACCCTTTGGCCGAGCAAGTGACTAATGCAGAATTCTGAGTTGCTTTTCAAGTGTTGTCTCAAGCTATGATAGCTCAAGCCAATAGAGAGGTTGTGTTCCCCGTGAACCCAAATGTGGGTACGCCAGTAACTAGAGTAAGGGACTTCACTAGAATGAATCCCCTGGAGTTTTATGGTTCCAAGGTTGAGGAAGACCTTCAAGAGTTCATTGATGAGGTGTATAAGATTTTGTAATAATGGGTGTGACACCGGTGGAAAATAAGGAATTGGTCGCTTATCAACTTAAGGGTGTTTCTTGAGTTTGGCTTGATCAATGGAAGGAAGACAGGGAAGAAGATAAGAGTCCTCTTGATTAGGAAGAGTTCAAGGCTGCTTTTCTTGATAGGTTCTTTCCCTTTGAGATGAGAGAGGCAAAAGTACTTGAATTCATCAAACTTCTTAAAGGAAATATGAGTGTGAAATAGTATGCGTTAAAATTTACTCAATTGTCCAAATATGCTCCTTCTATGGTTTCCGACTCTCGGAAAGGATGAGTAAGTTTGTTTCGGGTGTATCCAAAATGGTGGTTGAGGAATGTGGTACTATCATGATCATTAAGGAAATGGATATTTATTGTTTAATGACACATGATCAATAAATAGAAGATGGGAAGCTTAAAGAAATTTCTAGGGAGGCAAAGAGGGCAAGGAACAGATGGTGACTTTTCACATTTGAGGTTCGATGGAAATGTTCATTCTAGATTCCGACAAAGGTCCTCCGGTCAAAGTTCCTTTAATGCTCTGGTTCTAAATTTAGACAAAGATAAGGTGTCTAACCCTAAGCCTCAAGAAGGAAATGGTGGTGGATCTTCATTGTCTACTTGTGCTAGATGTGGAAGGAAGCATGAGAGTAAATTCTTAGCCGATACATATGGTTTCTTTGGTTGTGGTAAGAGTGGTCACAATATAAGGGATTGTCCATCACTTACTGATAGGGGAATAGAAGGTAGACAAGCTCTGTCTAGTGGTTCGAGTTCAAGTGCTCCAAAGCAAAATAAATTTTATGCACTTCAAACTCGGCGTGAGAAAGAGGGTTCTCCCTATGTGGTTACCGGTATGTTGAAAGTATTTCATCTTAACATTGCTTGACCCCAGTGGTACCATGTCTTTTGTGCCACCTTATGTGACTATGAGATTTGACGTTTCTTCGACTATGTTGTTAGACCTTTTTTCTGTCTCTACTCCTATTGGTGAATCTATTATGGCTAAGAGGGTCTATAGAAATTATCACATCTTCTTACCCAATAGAGCCACTCATGTTGATCTTGTAGAGCTTGATATGGTATATTTTTATGTTATTCTTGGTATGGATTGACTCCATTCTTTTTATGCTTTCGTTGATTGTAGAATCCAAGTGATCAAGTTTCAGTTTCCAAATGAACCCGTTCTAGAGTGTAAATGGGGAAATTATATGCCTAAGTGTCAGTTTGTTTCTTGTCTTAAAGCAAGAAAGATGATTTTTAAGGGTTGCATATCACCTTGTTCTGGTTAGGGATACAGATTTTGAAACTCATATTCTTAAGTCGGTCCCCGTTGTGAAAGAGTTTCTGGAAGTGTTTCCAGATGATCTATCTGGTATTCCTCCCGAAAGGGAAATACACTCCGTTAATGACCTTCTCCCAGATACACAACCTATCTCTATTCCTCCCTATTATATGGCTTCGACAGAACATAAGGAATTGAAAGACTTGTTGGATAAGGGTTTCATCCGATCGAGTATCTCTCAATTGGGGTTCTCCAGTTTTGTTTGTTCGTAAGAATGATCGTTCACTTCACATGTATAATGATTATCGACAATTGAACAAGGTCACTATTAAGAATAAGTGTACTCTCCCAAGGATAGATGATTTGCTTGATCAACTCCTAGGAAGAAGTTATTTCTCCAAAATTGATTTCTGGTTGGGTTATCACCAATTGAGGGTGAAGAGAGATGACATCCTGAAGATGGCTTTTTGAACTTGGTATGTTCATTCTGAGTTTTTAGCAATGTCATTTGGTTTGACTAATGCTCCAGAGGCATTTATAGACTCAATGAATAAAGTGTTTAGATAATATCTTGATATGTTTGTTATCATGTTTATTGATGACATCTTGATTTACTCATGGAGTGAGGATAAGCATGCCAATCATTTGAGGATTATGTTGCAAGTCCTCAAGGACCAACAACAATTTGCAAATTTTGATAAATGTGAGTTTTGGTTGAGATCCATGGATTTTCTTGGTCATATTGTTTCTTGTAAGGGTATTGAGGTAGATACTAAGAAAACATATGCGGTTAAGAGTTGGCCTAAACCTCTATCCCCTTCGGACATTTGAAGTTTTTTTATGATTGGCTGGATA